>NC_089735.1:6766170-6918297 GCF_035083965.1 Branchiostoma lanceolatum
TCCAGATATCTAGAAAAGCTTGTGTAAATTGGCCCTTAGTTCCAGAATAGAACGATCCTGACTGTCCTTCACAATTAACAGCCCAATCAATGACAGCATGGTATTAGCGGTTGAACCAATGAGAGAGTAGCTGCATTGCCATTGAATATTTCTATTGTCATGTTTTTATTTTGCATTTCTACATTTTGGCAGATGCAGGCAGGATTATAAAGGATTGGTCTGTAAGGGAAAGGGTTGATGATAAAACAGACAACAGGGAAGAACAGATGACTAGACCATGATGTTAAGGGTATTGGGTACACACACAGTACTCTGCTCAAGATAAAGATTACATCATTCTAATAGACATAACTTTGCAACTGTACAAACAAGACAACTGAGTTTTACACATTCCTGTTCACAAGCATTTAGACAACTCTTTCTACTGAAACTATGACGTAAGCTTTTAGATAAAGTCTACTAAATGATTCTGCCAGGTCACGTACATGTTTATCTGCCACCATGTCTACAGTGATCTCCAAATACAACATCCCCCAAGCATACCGGTAATGCACTCTTGTCTATTTACCTGCATACCTGGGGATGCTGCACTAGACATCTTTCAAACACAATGCTTTTCAAAGTGGCAGATATACATGAACAATTTATGTAACCCAGGGGTTTTTCTAGAAACATTAAACAAGAGGGAGAACACACAGGCGAGGGAGCGAATTCTATGTATTTTAGGGAAGAATCAATCACTGAAAGAAGCCTGTATGCTAGAAATTAAGCTTAAATCTGAATTTGACAAGGGGGCGCTGGGCTGAAACAAGAGGGCGCAGTGCCCCTCTTTCCCGATTTAGATGAACCCCTGAATTGTAACCTGAGGGATGAATGTTGATGCTGATTATACTGTACCTTCATGAGCTTGCGTGACAGGTCGTTGGTGAGGAACTCTTCCTCCTGCTCGTAGTTCATGGCCAGTTTCTCCTTCTCCTTCTTCAGAGACTGGATCTTCTTCAGCAGTGTGTTACTGATGAACTCCTCCTCCTGCTCTGCACGGGCTTGCTGTGAGAGGAACAGAGGATGTTGTCAGCTATGATATAATAATCAGGTTTACTGATAAGGGATATATCATGACTCCTCGTGTATCATGATTTTCTTGGGAGAGAAAACAATAATTGACATCTGAATTCTGTTAAGGGAAATGGTATAATGGACTATACCACATTACTTTCAGGAAGGGGGTAACAGTCTGTAATGCTGCAGTACCTGAAAATATTGCTAGGGAGCCCAAAATTGTAGAATCCCTTCTGCACTTTGATCTTTTTTACTCTTAGTAACATAAGGGTACACACTTAACAATCATTGCCTCTCTAGTTAACCTTCTCCCTGCTGCCAAATCCCATAATGAACACAAATCTGGTATTAAATCTCCTTTAGCAGGGAGAAGGTTAATTGTGTCATTTTCTGTTTTTTCTCCCATCTACTATCTGCTATCTACAATCACCTGACGTAGGCCTTGGCAGTAACCTAATGTCTATAATCTAATTCTGCATCCCATAAGCCTTATCTACATGTATGTGCACAGTTCTGGGCCCTGTTCAGAAGTTCATTCATTGCGTCCAAAAGGAACCACTTCATTAAGGATGTTTCCATTCTACCATGGCTGTTCATGAATAAGAATTAAAACTCAAGAATTTTAAAAAGAATTTGCACCACTATTGCAATTAGAAAGAATAAAAGTTGCCAGATAGTCCAACATTAGATATATCAAATCAAGATACATCATGGGAATGACTCCACGGTTTGAAGACTTTATGTACTGGCTAATATTCTTTCCTCATACACTGTATTCTGTATGCAGATGAAACAGTAATGTTTTGTCAGTTATACCAAGCTTGACAATGACATTACGTTACCTGTATCACAAGATGCTGTGCATGGATTTTGAATATATTCTAAATATTTGTACATTAAAATATGATAATGAAATAGTAACTAGGATATTGTGTGAAAATATTTTGATATACTCCCCTTTAATTAAGTTTGGCTTTTTCTGCACTAAGACTCCAAAACCACCATAAAATGGAGGTAAAGTGCCCCCCCCCCATCTTAAGTGGCATATTGATTTTTGTACAAGAGGGATGAGACTTCCCACAGGAAGTGACTGTGAGAGCCATATAATGGCCTGGTGGTGATAATATGGACGGGTGGCCTGGACACTAATGAGTTTTACCAATGTACTAAAAATCTAAGTGTATGCTTTGTTGAAAACCTTATTAGTTATACCAGTTGTTTTGAAGGAGTGAGACTTTTATTTCAGAAATTAGATAAACATCTATATATGCACGAATGTCATCAGTAAAATTAAGTATGAATGGCCTTATCCAGAACATGACCTGAGGGCTCAGTCTTCTCAAGGTCACTAACCCACAGGTCAAGCTCCCAGTGGGATACAGAAGATCTAGAGTTGGACCTGGGCATACAAAATCACTCAGGTTCATTAAGGAGGTTACATACTTGGGTTCATGTAGAGACTAAAAATGTCAAACCTCTAGATCTAGGTTCATTATGTTATATATTATATGTACATTTATCAAGTCAGAGAAAGTGCTTGCAAAGATTAGTATTATGAGTACAGTACTGCTTAAAAACAAAAAGTAGAGACACCAACATATCAAATTAGACTTAGAGTTAAGCAACATGCAAATTCAGAGGCAACTGAAATCTCACAAACTATAAGTTTGGTTTTCTTAAAATCTATGTTGTTCTTATCGCAAGATCTAACAGCTTGGAAATGGTATATCTATTATTGACCAAAATGTATTGATTTTCATGTGAATTATTGATATTTTGACACTCTAGCCTACAAAATTTGATTTTCCTTTGGAGAAAACAATTTCAAACTCAAACTTTAGTCAAAGCAATACAATATCTGGACCATGCCTGGAAATCTATTTTTCACCTTCAATCTCAAATAATGTTAGCATTTTTTACACTGTAGACATAGTACACTACACTTTCAATTTCAAATTCTTTGCAGTTACTTTTCAAATGATATACGACATATACTGTATACGTAGTTACGACTTAGTATTGAGGTACATGTACATTCAAGTAATAGCACAGATGGCTGAATCGCCTACTGTACATGTATATTATGAATCTACAACTACATGTACATGACTCAGAACCCAGACAGAGAACGCTAATGTTCTCCCCTAATTATAATTTCAGATGACAAATATGACAAATAAAGGGGCTTTCTAATCCCAACATAGATAAATCAGGGGATTTCACCCTCCCCACAGTAAATTACACAAAACCCAGGTTTATATCTCGCCATCTGCTAGTGTCCAGACATCCCAATAACTGCCACCGGAAAGGAAGGGAAATGAAAGCATCTAATCCTGCAAGAGACCAATAACTCAGGGTATAAGGCTTTGGGGCATACTACGATGTAGCTCACGATTTCTATCACTTGACGCTGATGTATTTTAGCTGACAAACCCATTTTATTGAATTGGGAAGTACACATCACTGAAGAGGGTGTGTTATGGGGGGGAATATGATATTGCTGTGCACATTGCAATAGAGGATTCAAGAAATTTTTTGTAAGCCTGCCAAAAATCCACAGTGAAAGACATCCCTGAGTCAGCAGTTCTGTTTTGAAACACTAGTATCCTTCTCTTTACTATCATTTCTGCCCTGCTACTTCTTTATTTAACGCTGTGCGGCTGTTCTGGAATGTTGTTCCTCTTATCAAAGCCACAGTTGAACTCTTGATTATTTTAACAGTTTGTTTAACAAAGGACTGAGGCATGGGTGAGGTAAACATCTATTTCTGGCCATGACTCAACTCTGTTTTGGGAGGGTCTCAGTGATCAGCTGTTTGTGGGTGGTACAGAGCAGGGCTAATGAATGTAGAACCATGTTGGTATAGTAATCCATACAGTTGTAGTGTCTCCTGTATGGTATATTACATGACTACAGCAATTTTTATCTATTTATTTAGCTAATATAACAGCAATACACATTAGGTCCTCATGTTTATACTTAAAGCAATTGTTTCTAAAGATTGGCATGAAAAGCTACACAAAACCAGAAGTACAAATTACAACAAGAAAACATTTCTCCATCACAACACATACACATGTCCATGATGAAAAATGCTATTGACTTTATATAAAGGTTATGACTCAATAAAACATGACAGATGCCACCCACTGCAAGGTCAAGTTGAAATATTCCAACCGCCCTTTACTGGCTGAGCTGTAATACAATAACCAATGTCACAATTTGGGAGGGGAGGGGCAGCTTCAAATGTTCTGGAGTAAATGACTCTCTGATTTGATAAAATGTGAGGATCAAGTGGACATATTTCAGACAAGCATATATGAGCATGTCTAAATATGTAAAGACTATAAAGTGACATAGAAAATTGGACAAACAGAGATTTAGATATGGCAACATCAAATGCCAGGGTCCTTGGCGGATGTGACCATAAAAATTATGCATGAAGGAGACAAATTGGTTTAATCAGCCATGATCATCCAGGCATGGGAATTTCCTAATTCTGCTGATTTTCCAGATGCGATGGCGTCACCTGTCTGTGACAGATAGATGGAATGGGCTCGGCGGACACCTTGGAAGGAACCTAATGACTCAAGGAGGAGACAAGAATTCTCCAAGGGGCAGCAAGGAATTGATTATGTCTCTTTTATAATTCAAGCAGGTCCTGCTTTCCTTCCCTCCATGTTTGAATCAAGACACCAATGCTTCTTAAGTTAAGGGCGGAGACAATTTCATATTCGATAACTGCCATGTTGTTGACATTCCCTCGATATGACAAGGGATTATGAGTGCAAACGGCAGCTCTGTAAGCTTCTCTGGGACAAATTGTTATCATTTTGTGTACACCAATCTTAAAATTAAATCTGCCAGCTACTTTCTGCCAGTTTTGGATTTGAGCATTCACAATCGCTCTAACATGTAACCCACACTGCTGTGGTTTTGACAGTCATTTCTATTTAATACAAGATGCACTGATATTGTATTGGTTAATGCAACTATGAGATGTTTATAATTTTTTAGCCCCTTAACAAACAACAAGACTTGAAAAAATCAGATTGTGATTTAAGACACATCTTACAAATCTGCCAACCATCTTCCCTCGGGACATTCTTAAAGCTAGCAACTCCCACAACACCACAAAACCAAATCAAGATAATTTGCAGGGTGGCCTTTATAAGAATGCGGTGCCAATGGTGCTGTTGTTGTTGTGAAATCTAAACTTGGCTTTAATCACAAACACTGCGACAGTAGCTGACCATAAAAAAATGACTTCTATATTTGCCCGTGTTTCCATGCAGGAGGGACACACATAGGGAAAACCCGACACGGCGAAAGGGTGGCATGTTCGGACTTGTGAAAGGACAACAAAAGTCAGGCGATGGAAAATGGAGCGAACATGATATCACGTGCCTCCACAAAAACAAATGGCCCGTCTGGGACATTTTATTTTCTTCAAGGGTCACGGGCATGGGGCCCATATCTCTGCGTTTTCAGACATATCAACTTATCCATATGGAGCCTAGTCCCTTCCTCTGCTATATCTTAGAGCATTTGGAGTCTCCTGGCGTGTCAATCGTTAAGAATAACTACCTTCACGACCAAAATAACAATTGTTTTCAGGGTGCCAAGACAAGCCAGACGGGGGCAACTTACGATAGACACACTGGCCTTGCGGAGCGCCTTGTTCTCCTCCTGTAGCGCCTTGCAGCGCATCCTGAAGGTCTCCAACTCTATCTTGAGAACTCTGTTCTCCTGCTGCAGAGAACTGATGCGGTTGTGGAGCTCCTCTGTGGGAGAGGTGGCCTTACTCCCTCCCCCATCTGTCGACTCACTCTCGCTCATCTCGCTCGCGCTGTCCGCCATCTTGGAAGTGAAGTAGGGCGAGACGGCGCGGTGCATCCTGGGGGACGAATAAAAAAACTCAGGTGACTTCACCTGAGCCTTGGGCGTGTCAAGGGGGCGTGTCAGTTTAAATTGCGCAACATTGTTGCCAGATCTTGCGCAACTTAAGCTTTCTAATACTAGTAATCCGCCACTCCCTAGCGTCAACTCTGAATTAAGAAATCGAGACGGTACACTCGTATCTTTTTGACTTGAAGTTAGACTAGCCTCTACCAGGCCCCGCGGATCGCTGGAAAAATGGTAGAAATTGGCCAAAAAGAGTGAATTGTACATTGTATGAAGGGAGTCGCTTACGCAGAGAGTTTCCAATCTGCAACCCTAGGCCTCCAAGTGAATCCCTGGCAAATATTCTCCCGGCGTAGTTAGTCAGTGGTAGACTTAAGTTAGACCTCCCGATGATGATAAGCGAATTGTTTCACGACTCAATCGAACTAATATTTACCACGATCAACATTTCAATACATGTAACGTTACTCCGGTACGGAAGGACAATGTCTACGTTCTTTGTATCACGTACTGCAGACGTGGGAAGCATAACAAACGTTACACGAGAAACTGATTGCATTCTGGCACATGACCGCATAAATTACGATCTTACCGAGTCGTCTGCATGGTCATGGTGTCGCGGATATCTAGTGACATGATTTCAAAGCTTCTTGTTATAACGTTACTACATTGCAATAAGAAGCAACTAAGAAGAAAATACTATACACGGTTAGACTAACATTGATGTGTAAAATGCATTTCACATTCTATTAAATACTTTATCTGTAAGATGAAAGGAAATGCCAATCTGCCGAGGGAAATCGAACTGGCAATGTAATGGTGACAAAATTTAATTTGATATTCATTTGCTATTCAAACAACGTCACGTGTGACGCGGGGTTGCTGGTGTCTGACATTGGAGATTAGTAATCAAGGCAACGTCGTATTTTGTCCAGTAGGGAGCAGGTTCGATATGTCCATGGTAGTCTAATCTGACAGGTGTTTGAACCTGCGGGGTGATACACCGGTGCACCATGGACAAAAGAGACTGTTCGTGCATTGGGATTCAATTTTTGACTGAATTCTAATGTCTCTTTTGGTTGTCAGTTGTTAGGTCGGAATTGAACATAGCAAAACATTCAAAACACATGTACAGTACTAGCCCCCCTTTTCGTTCGTGCGTCCGTCCATCCATTCATTCATTCTTTCTTTCTATCTTTCTTCTCGAGCTCTCTTTCGTTGCACATGGGGCTATGCAAACTATGCGAGCTTTGACAGACGTAACGTTACGCACGAAGACGTTATATTAACGTTAACGGCTACATATATAAAGAACGTGCCGTTGCCATGCAAGATGCTCTCTTTATGATGACTTTACTTTAAAGAATGTCAATGCTATCTGCCTTCAATCCGACCCGACTCCTTCGATTTCCGAGCTTCATACAATGTAAAGACCACACTTACCTGTCCGAATGGACAGGTGTGTGCGACAGTTCCAGGAAATCACGTGTGCGTTTGCGCATGCCCGCTCCCGTTTAGAGTAGTAGTTTCACGTTACAACAGGTAAACAACAGGTAGCTAACTAGAAGGCAGGTCAGAGAGTGTTTCGTTTTCAAGTTCACCGTTGGAAAACGCATCGAGGTACTAGTATCCTCGTTTTGTAGTTTCCTGCCGCCATTTCAATTTTTCAGTAATGAGTACTACGTAGTGAGTAAAACCGTTGGTCCGTAGGCAAAGAAGAACTGTCGTTCGACCATGTCGTTTGAAAATGCAGCAGCAGAAAGCAACAAGCACTTCGTTAACTAGCACTTGCAGCCACACAGTTCAATCGGCTTGTGGCATTCTTAAGAAATGGATATCTATCTTGACTTCCCGGTTTCGTAGTTTAACAAAGAGGGAACTGCGTCTTTGGAACGTTGTTTTTTAAATGTTGGAAACTTGCCCTTTGAAACTTGACCGTCCGTCACAATAGGTACATTGATTAACGCCTCTGTACACTACAACTCTTTCTATGTGTCGTATGTAACGTTACGTATGGTTTAGTGGTGGTATGCTACATGTCTACGAACACATGCCCGTAATCGATATCAAGTTACAAGGTCTTGAGACGTTTAGCAGGTATTCAGCTCTGGGCGGCTAACGTTACCTTAAGACATCATTTTGGAAAGAAACACAAGGTCACGTACGTTTTCTCACTTGTCATTGCAACCAATTACACCTCTTATTAACGTGAGAATCTGTTGATCTCCAAGCAGATGTACGGATCTGCCTAGGTTAGGAATCTGTGTGGTTTAAAAAAATAGCTGACACCACAATCTAAGTCATGAAAAATATTCTAACGTATCTGCTGCAAAATAACATTTTTATTAACATTAATGATTAACATGTGTCGAAAATGATTTAGAATGGGAATATTTCATTTGTTAGTTTTCGTGCGGGACATTTAAACCAGTAAGGCGTGTACGTGACTTGGAAGTACGACTATTTGTTGACGCGTAGAAGTTTAAACTTTGACCCTGTGTGGGGAGGAGTCGGTGCTAGCTTCTTAAAATGGTTGCTTCTGACTGTGTGTTTGCCAATGCACCTGTCGGAATTAATCAGCTACATGTAGGAATTATTGTGTATGACTGAGATTCTGCACCCTACTAGCTTTCCGTTACAGCATTGTAGTCAAATATCCTGCATGGCTCCTGCCAGCAGATATAGCGTATAGGAGGGAGCATGTTTTTGCCCTTTGACAGTAAACAAAAAGAACGAAAAACAAAGTGACGTCAATCCCAACAGTCGTGTCAATTCAAACAAAAGGTTTAAAGTGATTGATGAATGACATAACATTAGAGGTTGACCATAAAACTGTCTCATTTGTCTCTTTCGTCGCTTGTAGACCATGAATGTCAAAAACATTGTGAAGTGATCTATCTAACGACAAGCATGCTATCAATGCATTGATATTTAACTTATATTCACGGGAAAAACAACACTTTGCAGTGCACAAAGTAGTCCAAGGCTGCAAATTATGTTACCTACTAACAATTTTTTCCTGATATAAATTACTCTAAAATGTGAACTTGTCCGTGTTTTCTGGTGCAAATAATCATTTGCAGTGCTTTAAACATAATGTTTTAAGTGTCATGTTTTTGGTTTGTAGATGCCGCTAGACACCGTGTTGTGTCTGGACACGTCCGGGTCCATGTACGGTGCGGGGATGGACTCCTTGCGGAGGGCGGTGCGCCAGTTCCTGCAAGGAGTACAGGAGACCGCAAGTGAGACCGGCCTTCGCGAGAACGTCGCAGTGGTGGAGTTTGGGAGCAGAGTCAGGATCGTCCAGTCTTTGACCAACCAGTATTGGCGAGTGCAAGGTGCCGTCGGTACGTTTCAAGTGTTCGTTTCTCTGTCTGTCAGTCTGTTTGTTTCTTTTTAGATTCAGCCTTTCGCTTAAGCTTTAGAAATAGGCACACAACACATTACAATATCACATTGTGATATATCTTTTATCATAACAGGTGTGATGAATGTGCACGAGAGTGACCACCCTAGGTTTTTTTTACTATCCTGACATTTGAGTAAAGTGACAGAAATTCGAAAAAGTCCGTTTCGCTGAAAGCAATAAAGGCTATCAAAGATCAGAAAATCAGTCTTCCCATTACTGTGGATAGGAGGACGACTATATATAGCAACGCTAATTTTTGTTTTTAAAGACGTCGCCTTTTCTCCACAGACGGTCTGCAGGCAAACGGCGGAACCCCCATGTTCGAGGGTCTGATGGAGGCTTTGAAGGAAATATTGCAAAATGGTGAGTTTACTTGGAATTTTGTTTCTTTTATCTTCTGCAGTACGCCTAGAATGTCAATTTACTATGTCAATGTTGTTTCATTTAGATACAAACTTTGCCAAGTGAGCCTGAATCGCGAGTGCCACACTCCAAATCTGTTTATGTATATCATATTTTGAAGTTGAACGCAACCTTGACCTTCTTATTGCGGTCATTGATAGGAGGGGTCATCTCCCTGGCCGGAGGAAGAATCAAGATGACCCCACGGGTCATCCTCATGACGGACGGGAAACCAACGGTGAGCTGTTCATTAATAAGAAGTTTATTGCTTGCAAGTTCATGCCCGTGGGCTAATTGCAAATACATGGTAAAGACATAGGGAAAAACATACATGCGTCAGTAAACTGTGTCTGACTTTGTTGTAACAATAGGCTACTGGTACTGAATACAATTGTTGGCTATATCTAGACTAGCTGGCCATGGGTTTGACTTCTTTTTTGGAGGCAGTGGAAGACGAAAAGTCCCACTTTTTCTAGTATTTGTGGGTTTTGTGCTTTCAAGAGAAAGGTAGCTTTTTGTTCATCCGTGAATGTGTAAAAGTAGGGGTATTTCGTGGTAACTTGTTTAAATAATTCGGTTCTTTTGTCACTGTTAAATAGACAGCTTGGATATAAAAATGTGTTTCATTAATACCAAGGAGGTTTAATCTCATTAAACCTCCTTGCTAATATCAATTATTTTGTATTATAGACTAGTGTTGACATTGTCTTCTTTGGAGCTTTCAAGCCACGATCTTCATGAGTGAGTTCAATTTGTATAGTTAACAGACCTCGCTCCAACAAAACGCACAAGTCTCTTCGAGTTACCAGCTGTCCATTCAAACCTTCATGAAGTTCAAATGACCAATCACTGAAGATACGTGACCTCACAGACGCGTGACGTCGCTGACTGATAACGGCTGCATGTGCGATTACAGTAACCAGCCTTTGAGGAAACTTTTTGTTACGATGGAATAAAGCTGATTATACCACCATTCCACTAGGGCGGCGGCCTCGCTGCGACCGCGCTACGACCGAGTCACGGCCAGTGTTCTCGTGAACTTTCACTACTCGTCCCACCACAGAGAATTTTTCAGCGTACTACCAGGTTCTCCTCTGATTCACACCACTACTATTGTACAACTACCAGCATCTAAGTCATTCTACAGTAACAGCTTTTTTCCACGAACTGCAAAACTCTGGAATTCCCTCCCAGCCCACTGCTTTCCCCCCGAATACAACTTACAAACCTTCAAAAGAAACACACACCGCTGTCTCTCAACTATGCCACATTAGTTCAATTAGTTCAAAGCCGAGAAGTGGCCTCTTACGGCCTTGTATTGAGCGAGATCGTTAGAAAAAAAAATTCATAGCTAGAATGCTCAACAAATGTCATGACTAAAAAAAAGCGAATCATTTTACGATTGTGTGTCTTGTTATCTTTGCATGCGTCTTGGTTTTCATGTTGTAAGATATTCCTATCATGAAGTTATACAAATTCAATTTATGTCGCAGTGAGGTGGCAGCGCAATCGCCGTCCACTGGAAGGGGGGGCATTACTTTGTTAACGGACACAACAGGTGACATTTCATACTGATGAAGAAGTTTAATGTTTCATTTAGAACGCAGAGAAGGTGATAGTGGCGGCTGCGAGTTTCAGTCCGAAGGGTTACAGTCAAGTTGGTCTGCCCTACCCCATCCCCATCGCCTGTGTGGGGTGCGGCTCGGAGGTTGACGTGGTCAGTAAGCTATTCATGATGTCTATGCTAAACTATCATATCCTGTAGAATTTAATGGTCCTTAATGGGACAACTGGACTTTTGCACAGTAGGGAGTGATCAGACGTGAACCATTACGAATTATGAAATGGTTGTGCGTTTTTTGTTTGTTCACATTTTGTATCTTGTATCGTGACATAAAATCATCCTTCGCGTAGATGTGCAAATGTGTATGTAAGTGTCATGTCTTTGTCTACATATTCCATGCAGAAATTAAGATTTGCTTTGATATACATACATTATGATTTGCATTAATATACATACATACGACACTTTAATCGGATGGTCCTGTAGGGTTTGTTAGCCGTAATCGCCAAGATCACGAACGGGATGTTCGCCATTGGTGACGTCAGCGAACTGTCCAGCTTCTTTCGCAAACAGGTAACACATAAACAACCCAGGCTATTACACGTTTTCCGTTCTGATTTTTATCATCTTCAAAACGTACGTTTTTGGTGCGGATGCAATGGTGTTTGTTGATAAAAGAGCAAATAAACCTTGATCATCAGCTCCTGTGCTCTGATACATTATTCCATCCGTCTCTGCTATAAACAAGAATCTCCTTTTTACAGGTTCTCCTTATCCGATTTGCCCTGCAGTTCGCCCACGGTAAATATCATTCTATTTTGATCAATTAACAGCTTAATTGTGTTAACAGGAGAAAATTTGGATAGGAGTAGCAAGAAAGAGAAAAAAAGTTTAAATCATTTGACGATTCTACAGATATGGAGAAGCTCCGGAACCTGATCTTGCTGCGGGAGTTTATGGCTAGGATGGGAGAACAGGTCAGCGAAGAGGAACTGGTTAGTACACACTCACTACAAATACTTTGGGCAGCTGTATCTGTATCTCTGTAGCAGGTATAACCGCCCTTCGGCGTAACACACCAGCTTTGCAGGCACGTGGCGCGGTAGCAGCTGGCTATATTACACTGAACGACCTAGCTGTCACATCCAACCTTTGCACATCTATCTGCAAGCGCTCTTTAAAGTGTTCCACTCTACTATAGTTCAAGGAAAATTCGAATTTTTGAACACGTAGGTTGAATGTTTACGTATCTCCGTTTTTTTCCAAACTCTTTGTTCCTTTATTTTAAGTCTACATCAACATTGTCGGGGCACATCATACGGATAACGAGGTCTCGATGTAGTAGTAGTACATGTGTTTACATGTATTATCATAAAGTGTAGAAGGCGTGACTATACGTTAGCACGTACAGCTTGACCAATGTTGAAAGTAGGCCAACAGAAATTCATATACTAGTACAAGTTTACAACACTAAATACACTTGAAGAAACGCGGGCTTGCTCAATCTGCGAAATCTCCGCCATGTACAGAGCTTTTAGTACTTTTCCTCGTGCTCTACAGATCGGACTGAAGACGCTCCTGTTGGCGATGATAGTCGCCGCGTCGGCCGAGGAAGAGAGCCCGTCCCCGCCGCCAGCCCAACTGGCAATTACTGCTCCTCCACCGAGGGTAATAAAATACCCGCTTCTGTTAATAGTAAATTCTAACAAAATACATAGAGAATTTGTATTTTACCAAACCTATTGGATTCAATCATAATATTATGTACATGTATGGGTAGAAAAAATAGGGTGACCACTCTCAGTGAGCTGTGACCAGTCAGCACTAGGAAGGCATACCATAGAAATAGTTAACGTAAGAGACTGTCAATCAGCACCAAGGAGAGATACCTATCAAGATTTAGTTGAGAAATAGCCAATCAGCACCAAGGAGAGGTAACAAAACAGAAATCTGAATAAGAGATGGTCAATCAGCACCAAGGATGGATACTATACCAACAATTAATGTAAGAGTTGGCCAATATGCACCAAGGATGAATACCAAACGATAATTGTGCTTCAACAATACAACAGTCAAGGAGAGTATGATTTCCGCATGGTTCCTTTGCAACAAGATTAACCTATATATTTTGATGTTTTAGTCATATTCGCCTCCAGTCAGGACACAGCCGGTCAGAGTCAGGTAAATATGAGACCAGTTTTGCCATTTTGCTAACCTGATTAACGAAATGTGCTGCATCAGCGTATTCTCCAATGAGGTTTCGATCGGGGGGCTAGGAGTGTCAACTGCCAACATTATTTCATGTGGTTTCGGACCAACCAAGTTTACCCAATCTCGATCTTCGAAAATCGATCTAGAGTCTTGTAAATGTAAATGTGACAAAATCCCGTCTACTTCTTATGTCGGCAGGGAGGAAGTGAACCACTGTCTGCACTGCGTGATATCGCTCTTCTTCCCTCTCTGGATCTTCGTCTGGTGCTATCTGGTACGGGCGACTTCACATGCACGACGCGAACATTCTCATTATGTTTCACATAAAACCACCTTCCTGTGTGTCACTTTATGAAATCGTTGTGTCAAGAATTTACACCGACTTTGATGTTGTACACGTTGGCAATATTGATAGTAATTTAATAAATCAAAGAGCTCTAAATTTTAAGTTATAGAAACAAACTTTGCAATTTTCTTTTCTATCCGCAAAAAGATGTCATATGCAGTTTAAGTACGAGGTTCGTTATTTGTTGTTACTCATGTCATCCATGCTGTTTCACAGTGTTGTGCTGACTAAAGAAGGCAAACGGAAAGACAGAGAAAAGCAAGATGGCCGTGTGTTACAATGTTTGGGGTGATCTTCAGCACCGTGTTGAGGCTTCGTTACAACCACCACTTCCCTGCAACTTTAAATTTGTTCGTTTTAAAGATTTGGGGTTTGCTTTTGCAATACTTCGTTGGGACAATTTTAAGACTTTTTCTACAATTGTCAAGATCATTTTTCGTGTGTTGTGCGACTGTAAATATCTTTGACACATTTTTTAAACATTGCTACTTTTTACTTATGTGTGTCTGCTGTATACGCAAGGAGGTTGGTATACGCAAGTCCAATTGTAAATATATATTGACTATTACATTGTATCAAAATTCAGCCTGGGTACCACCCTGGTTAGATTCTACCCTCCGGCCACTATCCATCGAGTGTGTGAACTAACATAGATGGTACTAACCTGGCAAAACATATTGTATACTACGGAAGAGTGTAGTATTTTTTTTAAACTCAAGCAATAAAAAGATAAAGCAAAAATAAATATTTCCTTTATTTGAGTTCTTTAATGATTGCTGGATAGCTGTGGGCTTTTCATGTAACATCCCTGTGGCCTGTAAATGAATGAAGCAGTTGAAGATGCTGCAGTGTGACTTGTGCCTGGTAGAAGGCGCTTGAGTATGTTTCCAATGTGAATATCTAACCACTTTGAGGGGAGGGGAGGGGAACAAGCATATTGCCTAAGGTTTCCGGCGTAAGCTACGTGTTCGCCCTGTGACTTATGAGAATATATACTGACATTCGAATTCCCTCACACAGCTCGACATTAAATATTGCTCTATGACGACATACATTAACAATACCATAGTACTGGCGTCACAATGCCATTGGTGTCATTATTACGTTACGCGATTTCCTGTCTCCGGTAGAACATGTACATGTACACAACATGGAAAACAAGACGACTAAAATTGTATTTGTACACATATTTATGTCTTGTTTTTTTAGACAAGGAGCGGACCGGGGGTCTGCTGGTCAACCGGTCTTGGTTAACAGCTAATAGCTAATACGAACGAACATGTGCGTGCAGATGACGTACATGTAGTTGTCTGCTAGACAGTGACTGCGCCGTCATCCAACCATAAACGGGTTCGCTTGCACATCCGGCGATCACATGTTAGTCACGCGTGCGGTTTATCGCATATAAAACTCGCCAACACCGGTTCCCTCGCCAGAAATCAGACGGTTTTATGGGCAGCAGACGGTTTGAAGACAAGTTCACCGTCACCGACGTGGTTTTATGACGTAGCTTCTTCATCGATCGTCTGAGAGCATTTTGCCCGCCGTTTCCAGGACAATCTGACCGCCTAGTTGCGTACGTGAAACAAGTGCAATTCGACCCGGGCCAGGGTGGATCGTGACGCGCGATTTCTTTCAAAGTCATTTATTTCTGGTGCTGACTGCAGGAGGCGGATATGCTGCTGGATGTGATGGGCTGTGGGTTGTCTACGGACAGAAATGGCGATCTTTCTCCAACGGTAGGTTTCTGATGAACGTATGGTCAGACATCTTAATTCGAGTCGTCAATAATATCAATGAGCTATTTCTTTCATCAAAATCAGTGTTGTTGGACTACGCACGCTAAAAGACGAATAGTCGTGTCGCATGTCATGGTGGTCTACTATTCAGACTCGATTTGCTAGCATTATGCCAATGTATCATATAACACTGTGTCATACATTATAAAAGGCTAAAGTGATTCAAGTTGAGGGGACGCTTTTAGGTACTAGGGGCTACTCCAAAAATAATTACTCAAGCAACTGGATAAAATTTTGAAACAGTCAGACGTTTCAGACAGCATCCACTGTCAGTGAAAGACAGTGGATGCTGTCTGAAACGTCTGACTGTTTCAAAATTTTATCCAGTTGCTTGAGTAATTATTTTTGGAGTATCTTACTACCTGGATGTCTAACTTTCATCAACGTACTAGGGCTACTGTTTTTGTATGTGTGGGGTTTCATTGCGCTGGGAATTACAGTGAGGCTAAATCTCTACCGAATTGAGAATTGTCTGGACAAAATGAAAAACAAAGGAAATTTCAACACGGTTTACCATGTAACATTCCAATACAACGCTATTGTGCGGTAGAGCACAGACGTTGTCTTGTGACAATGACATTGTGTAACATGTGTTCCTGTGGTGTAACGGGTCTATTCAAATGTTAATATGTTTGCTTCACTATGAATGGAATTAGAGGATTCCCCCCCCCTCTGAGGATACAAGTACACGTTTACATGGAAAACACAATTTTAGCTTCTGAATTATAGTTACTAAGCATAACATTATACTATGATTGATTTTGATAATTTTTCTACACAGGGACTAGAATCAGAAGAAGACCGTGTCTGCATTTTGGCGAAGAAACTTTGGGACTACATGGTACTGGGCCAGGAGCTGGTCAAGGTATGTTAAGTCTTGAGAAAAACAACCGCACGTATCATTAAAGTAGCAAGTCTCCACCTGTGATGAAATTTTCCTTGGTCTATCTGACATGGACTTTGCTTGCTTGTAGAATGTTGTCTCTGAATCTTAAAAAGATTGTCTTAGCGTTGCATATGAATTGTATCAAAGTCAATCAATGTGATGTAGTAATAATAACAAATTAATCTCCAAGCAGATAGAAAGACAAAATCGTAACGTATCTCATGTCATGATCAAGCTCCCGGTTCAAGAAGCCTTTATAGAAATTCATATATATCATATGTTACATATCATATATCATAATCATATATGATTGTATGTTAGTAATAAACAAATAGATATTCCCATTTAGCATGAAAGTTCATCTGTGTTGGTAGAATTCATTAAGAATAATAGACATTCCCATGTTAAGGAGGGAATTGAGATTTTTTGTACTATTGAAACGCTTTGATAGAGTGATGCTTTTAGCAGAGGACATGAAAAAACGCGTGTTGACGTGTGCGATTATGTCTATTTCAGAGTGACGTCATCCTGGTGCTTGGTTGCCATGACACCCGGGTGGCTGAGTACGCGGCTCGGCTGTGGTTGGACGGCTGGGCGGAGCACCTGCTGTTCTCCGGTAACCTTGGGCACTTCACCAAAGGTTAGTCTAATCAAACCCGTTTTTTTAACGTTGACTGGGTTTCAACGGATCTATAATGATGGTAGATGTTTAGCGTAATTGGGATGCGTGCGCCCCATATTTATTTGCTTATAAATTACACCCTTAGCTTTTAACAGACATTGTACGATTGTCCATATCACTGAAATGAACATATTTTTGTTGTAACGTATCTTTCAATCGCACCATTCCTGCGTCCTTCTCTCAGGAGTGTGGGACCGTCCTGAGGCAGAGATCTTCCGCGACATCGCCGTCAACATGGGCGTGCCAGACAACAAGATTCTACGCGAAACCATGGCAACCAACACCGGAGAGAACATCAAGTTCTCCCACCAGGTTCTACGTCAACACAGGGTCAAAGCCAATCCTCGTTCAGATGCCTTATATGGAGAGAAGAACCTACGCGACCTTTGTGAAGCAGTGGCCGGGAGACAAGGAGAACACGCACGTTGTAGTGACGTCACCAAGAATAGCATTCCAGGACTACCCTAGTGATGACGTCGGTGGTCTAAAGACAACGGTGAACAATCTGGTGGGGGTTCTAGAACGGATCAAGTCGTATCCCAGCAGAGGGTTCCAGATCCCACAGGAGATCCCGGACGACGTATGGCTAGCCTTCGAGGAGCTGATTGCCATGGGATACGACGGACTAGATTATAAGATGAAACCGTGTTAGTCTTACTTTAAGAGCAAGGGTAACAACAAGATACTTAACGAATACGGAACTCAGGGTAACTCATAACTTGAAAAGTTACGTAATTGTACATTTTGATGTTCATGCTAGTGTATATAACTTATAAATATAGAATGAGATATTTTTGTAGTAGTTGTTAACTTATCAACAAGCTAGCGTAGTGCTAGCGTAACGCATTTGATAGGGAAACGTTTCTTATACTCTTTGTTCTAACTATGGTCACATTCACTGTGTTCAATTTATTTCAAGTGACTGAATTGAGAATTGTTGTACTATTTCATGGTTTCATTTGTCCGCTGGTCGGATATGTATTCTTCTGCTCGGATTGTATACCCCATGTGTAACACTTGGAAAAGTGAAAGAAAGTGACTGTCCAAACAAATATGTGTTGCACAATAAACCCAACTCTTGCCTTTCTACAACAAGAACATATAAAAGGGAATAGATAGGTGTTTTAGATATAAAAGTTAGCTACGCATTGATATTGTAAGGCTAGCTATGTATTGCTATCTATATCATGAACTTCGAAATAAAAGAGCCGATGTAATTAAATGTGTCAACGTTGTGACTTGTTGACTGTAGCTTGCTCTACCAGTTGTCAGTAAGGCCGCTGTGTCACTGGCCACTATATAAGCCAGTTTTTGAAAACGGAAAATCACAGCCGGAGTTTTGTGTCAAATCAATATTACCAGGTAGTACAATATTATGACAGATATCTATGCTTTCTATGCTACTACCGATTGAATGCGTCTGACTTTTCCACATGAACGAAAGGCATATCGCTGTCAAGAAATAGTGGTTCGTGCTCAGAGTTTGTCTCTCAAGGAGGGAAACAGTGCCAGATTAGACAAATGATTACTAATAAGTTGTCCAAAGGGCACAGCCCCTGTCGCCAGTGTGTGTTTTGTACCAGCGTCCAGAAGTGAATGTCCTGACAAATATGTGCCTTGCACTGGCTGTAGATAAAGTTGGACGCCTGTTACCACCTGTTGTTGCCGGGGTGCGACGTGCTGCCACCTTAGCTGACTGATTTTACACGGTATATCCTGTGTTTATAGTCTACCTGTCAACTCAGCTCCAACAACAACATATGGGGCGTGTCAGAGGGAGAAGGGGAGGGAGAATAACCCGTGGGGGGGGGGGATGACTTCGGAGTCGGGGGTGGGCGTGCGCGGTGGTCTTGGTGCAAAGAACACGTGAGATAGACCTATGATGCTGCCCTACAAAAGATACTGGCGCGTTTAAGACACAATCAAAGATTGAGTATCATTTTCATCCATGTAAGCTGTCAACGTTACTGTAACAGGTGTAACAGTTCTGAGTGTGTAACTAGAAATGCGTCAATGTCCTAGATGTTGTAAGAGTACTACAAGTTTGGTTTGTTCTGAAAGTCCAAAGCAAATTTAAGAAAGGTGTCAGGTCTCACGGATTTTAATACTTGTGTATTTGTCAGCCAAATATTACATGGATGCACACTACTAAAGTTGACGATACAGTAGCACAAGCAAACCACTGCTCTATGTATATACGTACAATATTCATCGTATCATAGAAATCAAATCTTATGTGCATGTACTATCCATCAATATCCACATGTCATTATTGATGCAAACGTACCCCTTTGTTTGATTAGCAATGCGCCACAACTAGTTTTGAAACTTGTTATCATCAACTCTTTTGCAATGGTGATATCATTCTCCTCTAACCACGTAAACCCCACCAGGTGAAGTAATCTGTCACACCGTTGGGTCAGATTTACTGCGCTCACTCCACATCCATTCCGTTGACGTCACAGGCAAACAATACGTCACCTAAAAATGCCGTGTTTTGACCACATGATATCCTGAACAACCAAATCGATTCTGTCCGGAGATTGCCAGACACGGCAGAGCACCGGCACTGTTTAATCAAATGTTAACAAATATCTGTCAAGCTGTTCACCGTTTGATCGATAAATAGCTTCTAACGCGACATGAGGACTACAGTGTAGTTCTGATTGCGTTACTAGGTGGGGACGTTTTAGAACCATTGCCGTACAACATGTAACAGGAGGGAGACCAAGTGCCTACGTGCGCGGCGACAAGTCACGAAGAGGTGGCCCGTGGCCCTACAAATGGGGTGAAGACCTGTCGGACGGGGGCATTTTGTCGACCTTCATTGATGAATAACATGGTGGGAATGACAGATCTGGTGTACCGGACTTTAGGGAAGCGGTAGCAAAGTGATCATGACATGAAATGGCACACAGGGTGCTACAGTACGACTGTTCAAACCTACCGGTGAGTCAAAGGAGACACTACCTTTATTTCTGATTCTTTCAGACTATGGAACTGCAGGAAATTCGCCTTTCGTCGGTACAAGAGTTTCACGTCGGTACAAGAGTAGTTTAAGCTGTTCCACTGAGAACCTTTGAACTCTCTCGACGGCACGAGTGTTCTACTAACTCTTAACCTACAGACAAAACAGAATCAGCACTGTGGCCTAAGATTACTGCATAGTTGAATAGAGGACGACAACAAGACATGGCAACGACTGGAAAGTACCATTTTGACGAGAGATTTATCGCTTCTGTGGCAGATCGATTTAACCAAAGCGTGGAGCAGGTGGAAAAGGATCTTCTGTCACGATTCAACCTGACTTGGCGACCGAAGATTGAGAACCTTCCTCCTTCCTTCACGGTGACTGTCTGTACTCTCTACGCCATCATTTTTGTCATGTCCTTGATAGGAAACAGCATGGTCATCTACGCTGTAGCGAGCAACCGCAAAATGCGGTCCATAACGAACGTGTTCCTGGTGTCCCTCGCGGTCAGCGATCTGCTCATCACGGTGGTCAGCATGCCGTGGAGCGTGCTGCACGCACTGGACGACCACGCCTGGAACTTCGGGGACTTCATGTGTCGGGTGCCACAGTTCGTGCAGGTGGTGTCCGTGACGGCGAGTCTGATGACGCTGACGTGCATCGCCGTGGACAGGTACATCGCCATCTTGCACCCGCTCAACTCCGGCGTGCGCTTCTCCATCCTGCGGGTGTCCCTCACCCTCCTCTCCGTCTGGGTGGTCGCCGTCACCTTCGGCCTTCCTCTCCTCGTCTACATCGACATCGTCACGCGAAGCGAACGGAGTCCCATTCCAAATCCTCACAATATAGAACTCTTCAAGCTCATATACTACGAGATAGAGTGGAAGGTCTGTACCGAAGCTTGGCCCAACCCGAACGATCATTTCGTCTATTCGATGTGCTTTCTGATCGTACTGTACACGATGCCGCTACTTGTCATGACATGTCTGTACGGCCGCGTCGCCCACTATCTCTGGGTTCGACAGCCTATCGGCGACAACCTGTCGCAGCCCCGGAATGCTGTTGCTTGGGAGCAGTCCCGAAAAACCAGGCGGGTCATCCGTATGTTGGTCTCTATCGTCGGGTCCTTCGCCATCTGCTGGGGCCCGTTCTTCGTCATCCAGGTGGTGAAGACGGCATACGTCCCCGCCGTGATGATCCAGCTCCTCGCTCACGTCAACTGCGCCGTCAACCCCATCATCTACGCGCTGCTGAGCGAGAAGTTCCGAGACAACCTGCGGTGTTGCTCGGCCTGCATTAAACTCAGGCAGCGCCGCAGCCGCATGAGCCTCCTCAACACGGCCAACACCGAGGAAGTGGACATGAGGACGCGCTCGTCCTCCATCAACGCCAAGCATGCGACGTGGGGGCGACAGAGGACCACCTCCCAACCGCAGACAGCCAACCCCAATCTCAGCGACATTCACGTCTCGACGTTCTCCGCAGCAGAGGTCCCGCACACCATCGACTCCTTTCGGTCCAGCTACCCGAAGCTGCCGGCCATTCAGCCCGGACACATGCCCGTGTACATCGGGCCCCATACGGACATGGTGAAGGAGATAAACGACACGCCAACCTAACTATTTCATACTGACAGTTCTTATGATTATACAGTATTTACGGCCACAGCGTCAATGTAGCGGCTACGAACATGGCAATAATGGCACAGGACTGAACTTCCAAGTTTAGCACCTGGTCTTCTTGAACTATCAGCGAATGGTGTGCACATCGCCGTTATCTGTGGCAAGACAAAGCAAGTCGACAGGACATGGAGTGATCAGATCATGAAGCAAGAGTAAAAACGTTGTACTCTAGGACATGTCATCCGGCAATGGTTGTTTGGATCCTATTTAGATCCTGAGGAGGCCGAGAAAGATAAGTGAACTGTATACAACCTTAAACGTTATCTGTACGGAAAAAAACATTCCAACTTTCAACAATCAATAGGTAAGTTTTCGTGTCGAGTTTATGTACATCGACAATCATTTCTTTGGAATTATAGTTGAGTTCACTGTTATTTATTTGTGATTGTACAAATGTCAGATTTGATTTGCAGTAGACGTGTTGAGGCTATATGTCAAGAAGTGTAATTTGTGCTTTTGTATTTTTTTTTGTAATGTATGAAAAAGGAATCCTTGAGTTATATAACCCTCAAGTCACAAGCCAACCATGCGAAAAGTGTCTTGTAGCCGCTCAGAAATTTATCAGTTAGTGCTCTACATCTTACGTCTTGTCTTGTTGAGTTTGTACTTGAATGCTATCGAGTCCATTAGAGGGCACTGCACTCAAACCTGGTTTAACACAAACAGCGCTATTTGTACAGAATATAAATTACGTACAGCCTGTTCAGCTGACAAGTTGTCAATACTTACTGAAGGCCTCAGACTCCCTGTGTTGATACAAAGCACGTACTTAATTATATTACAAAGGAAGGTTAAAACAAGGAAACGGTAGCAATGTTAGCTCAGTATTCACGGTTGTGTGAATGTACAAGTGATGACTGACAGCACAGTAAATATATAGAACAAAGAAAAACGGAAATATTGTTAGTTCTTGCACGGTTGCCTGGTGATTTGTTTGATAAATCGTTTGAATGCATCATTCCCTTAAGCAAACTTCCACAACGAATGTGTATGTTTTGTATGATAATACAGGGAGAACGCCGTATTCAAACAGAAACTCATTTTCAAAATCTATCATTTACATCTTAAACTTTACATTTTATACGGAAAATTCACATTTCTAATACGTTAAGATTAAGATCGCAGATAGTCTGATTTTGCATTTCTATAATAACAAAGGGGCGAGAAGAAGCCATATTCACATGTTAAATGTCGACTATGGTACTCACAGTAGTTTTGATACACATATGTACAATAAAGATCTCTATCAAATATTTCATCAAATTTGAAACTTTCCAACACCGTAGTTACTTTGTCAGTCAGTCATGGGATTTATGGATTACTGCATTGACGTCACCGGTGGATTATCTTACACTGTTTTCTTGTGGGTTTACCAATCGCAATCCCACGGTACATATTAAACTCATGTGTGACTGAGTAAGTGTTGTTGTTTTCCATTACATGATGGTCTGCTGCTGTTGCTTGGTACTCAGGGCTGTCCCAATAAAGTCCGATTATGGCGGTGCTGTAATATACGTATGACTTATACGTGAAACTTGCCCCCAAACAAGAAAAGGTTGGTGTATTTGAGCAAGATTACCTAAATTTGAAAACAGAAAAGTGGCGCTGAGACTGTAACATGCAGTGTTCTGCACCACCATTCTATTGCTTAGTGATTAGAGAGCCCTGAGACATGAATGAGTATGATCTAGTTTGACGTGTGTGAGAAATATGAGGTTCAAATGTATCAAGCGTGTATGGTTTCAAATGTCGGTGTCAGCCCTTTGAACTATCCCTTGTTAACATGTTTATCATCGATTGTAAGTGGTTTATGCTTTTATTTTACGTTACAAAATTCGATACGTAGGTAACACATGTCAACCGTTCAGGTCACTGCAGTTGGAGTGCATGCCGAAAGAGGTCATTTCAATCCCGAAGGAGCGGATTGATTCTAACCGTGATGATCGAAGCCAGCTAGCTAGTGAGCCACTCACTAGTAGCCAGGTCTTCTTCGATCAGCCCGTTGCCGTCATCATCAATGCCGTTCAGCAGCTCCTCGTCCATACGTCCGTCACAGTCGTTGTCCACGCGGTCGGCGGGGACGGGGGCGGTGGTGCTGCACAAGGCGGCGATAGCCGTACGACTCCGGGTGTACAAAACCATGATTTAGAGCGGGGTGGGTCATCATTGAGAAAAACAATTGATCCTTTTTCATCTGACCAACTGTCGAATGGTGAGGACATACCATACGCATGTTTTTCACTACAATCAAGTACTTTATCTATCTACTATACATAAAGATTACAGTCCAATGTCGAGATTGGAGAAATATGTTTAGCTGTGTGCACATGCCGAAATCTCCAGTTGTGCGGCTGCGTAGTCTGTCTTAAGCACGTCATGCCAGACGGTGTCGCTAGGCAACCACTGTCCATCCAATCGAAGACCAGCTTTGTCAGCCGACCTGCACCAGTTATAGCATTCAATAGCATCAAACCATTTTGTCCTTAGAGAGATGGGTTGTTATGCGTATTAAGTATTTTCGACTTTTTGATTGAACGAAGCAAAGCAAACGGAAGCCGATTAAAGAGTGCGACTAAATATCTGTTGGGCTCTAGCGTTTAAAGGGAACATATTATTGATGAGATAGATCACCTATGTTATTTGAACTTAGTATTTGTCCCTACAATAATCATGATGTAAAAAATAAAGCAAGAATGAAATGTCGAAGAAAGTACTCTATGGGTGGCAACAGCTAATAAGCGAAGCGGACTTGGGCAGTCCACACACACAGAGTGGTCAAATATACCTGATGACCAGGTTGAAGTGATGAGTGAGTTTGGAGAGTCATTAGGTCAAATATAGAAATCGTGTACTCTGCTTCAAACTGGACCGTCACATACGGGATGACCATCATGTAACGGATCAGAGTTCATGTGGTCAGAACTGCCTTTCTTGCTGTTAATTAATGTTTTGAAGTAATTGACGCAGCGCGCACGTGCATGACGTTCCTCTAATCCTAGGCATCTCTGAAATGTGAATAACATGTAAGTTTTGCGGGAGGTCTGCACGTGTGCAGAGTCGATCCCAGGTAAAGACCAAGATGGCGCGTGTGCGATTGGTCGTGTCTGTGCTGGCCCTGGTCGCTTTATTTGGCCGCAGTCCAGGTAAGATTCATCATTCTACCAAACGTTTCATTATCTCTAATCGTATGAAAATAGTGGGAGTCATAGATAAAAATGTAGATTTTAACGTATTGTGACGTTGCTACTTTATTACTTTAACAAGGGCACACAAAAGTAAATATCAAAGCTATAACTAGGTAATTTGACCCTGATACATAACTTTGTATATTTCAGCCAACCAAACTACAGGAACTCCCTGAACGAAAAACAGCACTTATTATGTTAACATTAACCATTAACCTTTTCAGGTGATGATATTAAGGTGACTTTTTGTTTTTAGCTGCTCGAGACAACAAGGGTACTGAGTTCATCCTAACATTTCCGGAGAACATTCAAAGAGACAACCTCAACCCAAAACTGTTCATCGCCTGTCCGCATCAGATCGGGGCTACTGTTGAGATCATTCTGCCTTCTACTGGATATAACGACAGAGTGCGGGTGAATTATGAGCGGGTAAGTAGTGTTCCGGTGCGTCAGAGTGACTGAAAAAAAGTCTCGTCCTTGACCCAGTAATGCATGTAGCCCTATGGGGAAGTTAAGAAAAAGAAGGTGTCATTATCTCAGGAATCAAAACATCAGACTACAATAACTTACCCTCAAATACTAACCAGTTATGTCAACTGTCATCAGATTCATCCCTGACAAATTCTATACGCCTATTCTCCAGATACCCCCCCCCCTAATGAGAGCCCTTGGATAGGTCCTACAGGCTTCAGACACCCAGTTGAATACCATCCTACTATATCAGGGGGGTGCCAAAACCCACAATGTAGAGAAAGACCATTTATTTCAACTAATTCAGCAAATACAGAGTCTATCCTACCACAGCCAATCCTATATTGCCCACATTTCACAAAAAATCCCACCAAAATAATTTTCAATGGTTTAAACCATGTTCTTTACTTACTCATCGTGGGGTCTAGGCGCAGGCGCTAACCATTTAGTCTCCCCTACACAATATCTGGTTGTCAGGCACTAGCCTGGAGTCCAGCCTTCTTAGCTTGAGTCCGCTACCCAAGCTCCGCTCCCCTGCCTTGGCATTTAAAAAAAATTGAAATGCAAAGTTTCGGTCGAATTACTGTTACTCTTTGAATATATTTCACGTTGGTTTTTGTTCGCCCATGGACTCGTGGGGTTTGTGTACCCTGGTAAAATAAAGAATAAACAAACAAACAAGCAATCAATTTTGGTGGATATGTGTTGGATAAGACTGCCGATGCTAACCGCTTATATTGGACACAGCTTTGATTAGAAAGGACAATGGTCTTAATGCTAACATGCAACTGTATTGACAGGTGACTGAGGTGGAAGTGGACCGTGTAGCTGTGGAACTCCGCGGCAGCGTAAAGAGCGACAAGGCGGTTCACATCACGTCCGATGTGGAGATCGTGGTGTACGGAGTGTTCGCCGAGAAGCTCAGTTCTGACGCCTACCTGGCCCTCCCCACCGACGTGTTGGGGACCGAATACTTTGTCTCTTGTGCAAGTATTCCAAGTATTCCAGGAAAATTTAGGCCTGCTGGTAAGGTGTTTTATTTCATTTCTAGATGTATTTTGAAGCAATGTGTGCACATCAGCTTGTGTACATGTAGCGATTAGTACAAGTCACTTCATTTGCTGAAAGTATTTCGTCACGATCTATCATATTTTTCTCCAGAGTTCGGAGTGGTTGGTATAAATGACGGGACGACCGTCACCATTGTCCCCAGTCAACCAGTGGCGTTCGACGGACAAAACTACACTACAGGACAGGCGTTCTCTGTGGGACTGGACCGGTTTGAGACACTTCAGGTAGGAACCATCAAAATATTGTGGAAAGAACATACTTCTGTCCCTGTGATGTAAAGATAATCGTTTCATTACCCTGGCCGTCACTGTGAGCGATAGATGCCCTGCTGACTGCTGTCCGAACCTGGAATTTTCCAGGGTGCTACGTGTGTTTTCTGTGATAATAGTTTTAATGACTTCACTTTTATCGTTAAGATGATATGATGTATGTTTTATTTATTATCACCAAGTGCAAACGTAGCTTAACCTCTGCCAGCAAGAGCTTGTGTAAACACAGGCTTGTGCAAACATATCTGAATATCTAAATCATTTCGCAATGACTTCTGTACCTGCAGGTACAAACTGACGAGGACCTGACCGGCTCAAAGATCACTGCTAGCCAGCCAGTGGCCGTTCTGAGTGGAAACATGTTTGCTGTCTGCTTGCCTGCTGGTGTACCACAGGTGGGCAGCGGAGACCACCTGGTAGAAATGATTCCGCCCGTGGATACCTGGGGGAAGGAGTTCGTCACCGTGCCGCTGACAAAGCGCACCGCTGGGGACCTCTTCCGGGTCGTCGCCGCCCGAGACAATACACAGGTATGGGCAAGCGTCATGAAATATCAAGACATGTTCAGTCCGTATTCTAAAGGCTTGACAAATGCATAGCATATCTCAAAATTCACAGTGCAGAATGAATTGTGACGAAACTGACAGTGTTTGCCCTGAACCTTTTGCCTTTGGAGGAAAAAGTGCATGGACATTCACTCCAGATATTTGGACGACTTTTAGGCCTAATCCTTACATACTTCGGTATTTGTAACTTAACGAAAATTATTCTACCATTCCATTCCAAGGTCGACATTACTAATGAGAACACGAAGACTTTGAACGCTGGGGAATTCTGGGAGATTGATGTCCCATCTGACGAGTACAGACACGTGACCAGCAGCGAGCCTGTCCTGTTGGTGCAGTACAGGTAGGGCAATCATGTGGAAGGGACCTCATCAAAAGTGATTCACGTATAGCTTGATAGAACTTTATTACTGAGAAAGAGAGAGGACACCATGTTAACTAGTACAGAGAAATAGTGACAAAGACAGCGCCCGGTCAACCTCAATTCAGTTCTATCATATTCCTCATGCTGCGTGTTGCCAAATGAACATGGACGGGTTTTTATAGGAGACCGCTGATCTAAACGTTCACTCTTATCATATATTTCACAAACGTAGAAAATTTGGTCAAGTAGAACCCTTCGCTATGTCAAAAAATGTAAAAGGTAAGGGTAGACCCATAACTTTTTTTTAGGCCGTAGGGGCAGTTGGTTGTGCATTTCCCAAATCACAACGTGTAGCCAAGAATACGGGAATTGAACCCGTGACCCCTCGATCTCATGTCAGGCAGCTTAGCCACTCGGCCTTGCGACGACACAATTTTGAAAAATTGTGACTTTTCTTCACTCCTAATCATTCACAGCAAGAGTAGCGACGCTGACAACACGCTAACCGACCCGTTTATGATGGTCATCCCGCCTGTTGCCCAGTTCGAAACGGAATACACGTTTTCTACGGTGGACCTTATCAGTGACCTCTCCGAACCCACCCATCACATCAACCTGGTCATCAGGTATCTTTGACAACAACCAGTTTCTCTGTATAAACAGATCACAATGCAGTCACATGGTTATCAAACACGGTCATCTAAATCACAAACCATCCTCTTTAATACCGAAGCCCAGAACAAATGCTCAGAAAAAGCGCTTCTTGTATAGAATGTCCAGCACCTGGAATGGTTTGAAAGTGTAAAGTAGTTTGATATATTGTCAACTTTGTAAAATTGTGTATACACAGCCTTATGCTTCTTTTATCATTTATGTACATATGTAAATTCTGTGGTGTTTATATGTGTCATGTAGTTTTGTCCAGTCAGCTTGGACTACAGGAAGAGTAGCTGTTAAGCTAATTGTGGATCCCAATTAACTCAAACTCAAACTCAACAACTCTGTGTGTGTGGATACATGTCACCAGCCATAGAGTTACCTTCATTCACCACATTGGATTGTGCATTCATTTCTGCACCATTCTAGGCACGGACAACGAGTTGAAATCTAACTAATCCGTCTGATCAGGATTGTGTTCAAAAGTTAGAGCTTGTTTTATACCTGGCAGTTATTGTGATTCTTCAGACTCTTTGATCGGCTTCCTATTGCTCGCCCCCTTTTAATAATCCAAAACTTGGACCAAAATACTAAAACATGACAAATCCATCTCTCCAGCACTCGGAGTTAATGATACAGGTTTTGCTATCGCAAACATGAGCAACATGGTTTGATAGTATGAAATTTTGCAACCGGTGCAGGTCGGCTAACAAAGCTGGTCTCCGATTGGATGGACAGCCGTTACCTAGCGACACCATCTGGCATGACGTGCGTGAGAGCGACTACGCAGCCGCGCAGCTGGATATTTCTGCAGGCACACACACAGTGGGACATTTATCTCCCATTGTGACCATCGGTCTGTTCAGGTGAGAAATACACCCAAAAATTGTTTTTCTATAAATGTCAGATAAAGAAAACGATGCCAAAATGTTTGACATTTGCGACAAATATCATTTATGTCATACAATCATTCAACATTGACTTAGGTGTTACTTCCATCCACCCACTTCGTTCCCAGTTATGGTTTTGTAAGACCTGAGTCGTACGGCTATCCCGGTGGGCTCCGGCTGGCCCGGATCGCCGCCTTGTGCAGCACCACCGCCCCCGTCCCCGCCGACCGTGTGGACAACGACTGTGACGGACGTGTGGACGAGGAGCTGCTGAACGGCATTGATGATGACGGCGACGGACTGATCGACGAAGATCTGGCTATCGGTAAGTTTATTCTTACTCAGAGACGCTCAACTAATTGTTTTCTTTCCCGTTGGGTTTTTCTTAAATTATGGTACTTTTAAACTTATTCTCTTCCTTCCTCTGTAGGTAACTGTGCTGACAACCGGGACCAGTACAGGGCGTGCTTAGTGCAGCAATGCAGGAACCTGGTCCCTTGAGCGGACTCAGCGAGGACAAGGCAGTTACGTCGCTTTTAGTTTAGGCCTACATGTAAGATGTCTAATACATAATCTAAAATTAAGGACAATGTGCGGAGTCAGGTGATACAACGTAGCAATATTATTGGTATCGTGTTTCCACATACTACAACATTCCTAGTACAGTAGAATCCAGCTATTTGCATTACTGTTACATGTACCAGTAAGACACCAATCAGTATTTACCCTTGATGCAGCGTTGCTAAATATTATTTTCTGTAACATGTCATGTAACGTAAGCACTCATCTATATAATGCTACTCGTTTTCAATTATCGCAGTGACGTGGAAAAATCAATGAAGATTGTACAATACTTCACCTGTTAGTACATGTACCTTTTTCTTTTCTAAGACTAACTCACGACAAATACCAAGATACCAGCCATTGTCTTTAATTGTGTCGAATAAAACTAGGACAACAAATATGACGTCATCTGCAATTGCACCTGTCCTGACAGCTATAGAATAGCTTAATGCAATGGATCAAAAAGGTGAAAGGTTGCCCTCAACAAAAACACTTTTATATTGAACTACTTCCAACTGTCGCTGATAAACTATCACCGTATTGGAAATCGCGTAGCTACTAAGTTGCATATGTATGTTCCCCCCATGAGTTTGCTCAAGTGGCGACCTCTGGAAAACAAAGCCAATTCTTGCAGCAGACCAGATCATTCTATATAATGTCCCTGACTAAAGCAAACGAGCACGTACTTTGACAAAGGCTAAAATGTCATCCGTACTTGTAACTGGTAAGAATAACGTTAAGAATGTGAGCGATGGAGCTGTCAAAGTAAGACTGTTCGTCGCACAATCGAGCTCGAGCCTAAACGCAAACAATCCCCTTCTTGTGCACAGCAGAAATATCTGAAGCAACGTATTGACTGTTAATGTGTTAGCTAGAGATTAAGATTTCTGAGGAAGTTCATTGATATCATAATGATTACATTTTGTTATAGACTTCACAAACATAAGTGAAATATGCAGACCACAATGCTGTTTCGTTTTAGTGGTGACTGTCTTCTTATATTGTGATTGATTTGTCGGTCTGCATCAGGCAAATGGTCCAAATCTCCTCAAATTCAGACAATTACAAGACTGCTTAAGGAACCAGGTTCCTGCATCGGTCACGCAGGCACGTCCTGTACTGGTCCCTGTTGTCAGCACAGTTACCTACAGAGATAGGAAGAAAACAAACGTTCTGTAAGTCTAGTAAAACTCAACGTTAAGCAACCCGACCAGTCTGGCGTCTCTGAATAAGAATAAGACGACACTCACTAGTAGCCAGGTCCTCGTCGATCAGTCCGTCGCCGTCATCATCAATGCCGTTCAGCAGCTCCTCGTCCACACGCCCGTCACAGTCGTTGTCCACACGGTCGGCGGGGACGGGGGCGGTGGTGCTGCACAAGGCGGCGATCCGGGCCAGCCGGAGCCCACCGGGATAGCCGTACGACTCAGGTCTTACAAAACCATAACTGGGAATTGAGTGGATGGATGAAATGGGACCTAAGTCAATATCGAATGATGAATGCATATTTTTTTCACTAAATTTAAGAATTTTCCACTCCACCTTTATATCTAACATTTGTTGTTGAAAATAGGCATTCATTTTATGTAGATGTACATCTCACCTGAATAGACCGATGGTAACAATGGGAGATTGATGCCTCACTGTGTGTGTGCCTACAGAAATATTCAGTTGTACGGCGGCGAAGTCAGTCCCAGGTACGTCATGCCAGGCGGTGTCGCCAGGCAACCGCTGTCCATCCAATCGGAGACCAGCTTTGTCGGCCGAACTGTGCCAATTGCAGAATCCACACGCTCAAGTCATGTTCTCAACTACGCATTACAGTCTCCAGGGACATGGGGTATGTGCTAAGGAACTAATTTTTTGTTCTAGAAGAAATGTGTTGGTTATAACTGAGCACGAATTACAACAAGGGCTGCTAGGTAAGACGCTATTTGATTGAAAAATAAGACATCGTTAAGTAGAAAGCCATCATTTGCTCGCTCACCATTAATTCCACATGAAAGGAGCATGCAGCTATATGTTGTTGACTAGTATTTTGGAGGAAAATATTGGTAAACTCACCTTTACAGCTTTTCCTTTTCTGATCAGGGACTGCGTGTGTATGTGTGTGTGTGAATGTTTGTGCTATCAAGCTGAACGCAACATAGATGCTGGTAATGATCGACATTCATAATTTGACGGACAGAAGTTAAAGGAAATAGGTTACCTCATGACCAGGTTGATGTGATGAGTGGTATTCGTCCTGTTTTGAATGAGATCAACCGTAGAAAACGTGTACTCTGCCTCGAACTGGGCAACAGGCGGGATGACCATCATGAAGGGGTCAGTGTCCGTCTTGTCAGCATCGGCAGTCTTACTGTATACATATTAACGGAAGCCATAACTTTCCACAGTTCTTCAAGTTTCAGCAGTCTTATGTTTGCATAATTAATGCTCCTATGTTGAGGTACATAATTGAAAGTAGTCTGCATGACAAATTAGCTTAAGAGTTTACCATGTACGTACGTACGTTCGTGAAGTTTATCTTGTGATGCAGTTAAATCAGTGCTCTGTCCGTACATCATTCTCCATCCTTTACATAACATAGGCAGTAGCTAAAACGATGAGTTTACAGCTGTTGAGAATCGCACCATTGATGAGTTTTCTCTTTCTATGCAAGCCAATGTAGTTTTTTTTCCGAGGGTAGATATAACAAACTATGAAAATCCGATTGCGTTTTTTCTACATATTTACACCTACCTATAGTTCTTGGTAGATGTAACAAAGTATGAATATTCAATTGATTGGGTCCCTTCCACATGATTGCCCTACCTGTACTGCACCAACAGGACAGGCTCGCTGCTGGTCACGTGTCTGTACTCGTCCGATGGGACATCAATTTCCAAGAATTCCCCAGCGTGCAGACTTTTCGTGTTCTCATTAGTAATGTCGACCTTGGTAAAAAACAGAAAAATAATGGTAAGCACTATGTGATACCGGTCGTGATTTTTGAGTGGTAGATAGAATAGAACAATGATAGATATCAATTATGCACAGTTATGCAAATGAGGACATCATTTGCATAATCAATGAGAAAATGAACATCATCAAACATAAACTATGCAAAACAGGGTCTCATTTCCATAACTTTTAAATGAATTTAGATTTACCCGTGTATTGTCCCTAGCGGCTACTACACGAAAGAGGTCGCCGCCTGTGTGCTTTGTCAGCGGCACGGTGACGAACTCCTTCCCCCAGGTGTCCACGGGCGGGATCATCTCTACCACGTAGTCTCCGCTCCCCTTCTGTTTCTGCCCAACTGGCATACAGACAGCAAACTGGTTTCCGCTCAGCACGGCCACTGGCTGGGTAGCCGTGATCTTTGAGCCGGTCAGGTCCTGCATCGCCTGTACCTATACGTATGTAAGAACTTGTGATATTCTACGTTCAACTTAACAGTGAATATAAATTTCGTCGTAGGAATATGCAATTCACAATGTCGATTTCAGATAGCGTAAACCATACCTTTTTTGTTTTGTTCTGCGTGTTTTTGTTGTAAGAATATGAGCAAACTTTCCATGCTTCGTACCTGGAGTGTTTCAAATCGGTTCAACCCCACAGAGAACGCCTGTCCGGCGGTGTAGTTTTGTCCGTCGAACGTCACGGCTTGGCTGGGGACAATGGTGACGGTCGTCCCGTCCTGGACACCGACCACTCCGAACTCTACAAAAAGTATATAACATGATTGTGTGAAGGGATATATAATTGTTATGTTGTGTGTACTTGCTTAAATATTCAGAAAGAACAAAATCTAATAGTATACATACTAAAAAAAAAATTATTCAACACTCCCAAAAGTAATATGAAAAGACACGTTGGGTAATATGTTTTACCAGCAGGACTAGCCCTTTGGATGCTTGCACAAGGGGTAAAGTACTCGGTCCCCAACACGTCGGTGGGGAGGGCCAGGTAGGCGTCAGACGAGGCTAACTCGGCGAACACTCCGTACACCACGATCTCCACATCGGACGTGATGTGAACCGCCTTGTCGCCCTTCACGCTGCCGCGGAGTTCCACAGCTACACGGTCCACTTCCACCTGCTTCACCTGATAATACAGTTGCAGGTTAACATCGTTATGTCAGATTTATTCTAAACATCCAATAATAATGATTACCTTTTTTGTCCTTATCTAGGCGTCCATGAGTTCTGATTAGTGCTATACGCTAACTTGCAACATTATCTGATGACAGCTTCACGGAGCTTCTGTTGGAGCTTAAGCCCTTCTCGGAGCTAAGTCGTTTTCAGACAAGCACAAGTGAATACTTACCTCTCCGTACGTCACCTGTACTGTTGTAGTGACGCCGTTAGAAGGAGTAGTGATTGTAACAGACGCCCCGCTCATTTGCGGACAGGAGATGAACACTTTAGGGTTGTGTAGGTCTCTCTGCTCGTTTTCCGGAAATGTTAGGATGAACTCAGTGCCCTTGTTGTCTCGTGCAGCTGAAAATTAAACACACTATACATTATCGAGGGCTGCTTCTGTGCGATAGCGGAATAGACATGACCATACCAATATATCTAGTCAAGATACTACTGTTTGAAAGGCAGAATTACCTGTACTTAATTTCCTAGCATGGCGTTATGATTATTATCACCTCCATGAAAAATGGAGGTATAGGTTTTCTCTCCGATTGTTTGCCGGTGCATGTGTGTGCGTGCGTCTCTCTCTCTCTCTCTCTCTCTCTCTCTCTGTGTGTGTGTGTGTGTGTGTGTGTGTGTGTGTGTGTGTGTGTGTGTGTGTGTGTGTGTGTGTGTGTGTCTGTGTATGTGCGTATCGGATCGGAGCAACGACCTAAGAACGATTAAAAATGATGAATTGTGAAGATAGTTGGTATATGGGTACAGGTGGACGCGAAAGTTAAGGTCGAATTTGGGCCTCCTGTCGACTGACATTGGTACTGTAGCAAAACTTCCGGTTTTTGTATCTTTTGTCCTGGACATATCGTTGATGTAAAGAAAAAGTGGAATAGGTTTGGGTCTCCTAGCAGCTTGTTATGGAACTGCAAGACGTTTCTGTTAGAAACTTTCACGGAGGATAACTGACCAAATGTGCGACAGATTTCCATGGTATTCGGCATGCAGGTAGCTATGACAGAGATGTACACAAGTTAGATGAGTACACAAAGTATGACCCAGATTGCCTGATTAATAAGGACATTGTTGACATAATATGACGTTAATACATGATACATGTAATGTATGGCAGGTGGAACATTGCGGACAAATACCAATTATGCAAATAACTGCCTAATCTGCATCATCAGTTTTGGGGGGTGTTTCTTGTGTTTCCGTTCCTATAACTCAAGATCCTCTTGAACTGGATTGCTCTAGAATATTATATGTAGGTAGGTATTGACGTACCAAAGCAACCTGGTGATTTTGGGCCCCATAGCATTTTGACCCGACCCCCTTGCTAGAATAGTATAATCCTAGTTATACATGCATATGACCTCCGTTAGTATCCTAGTTACCATGTCAGTAATATCTGTCCAGGCATGGGGGTCTGACTGACAAGTGAACGACCTAAATGTAGGTCACCAGGTGTGTCAGTTTGTGTATAAAGTAAAGAGCTTTTTTCTACATACAGCATCTGTAATGCATGTAATTTTGGTTAAAAAAAAAAAAAACATTTTTAAAAGTAGATTGTGATAATTGTAGCCTAGCTTACATATTCGATGTGGAAAGAATGTAACAAGAAATTTACAAAAGCTCAACTTATCTGCGGTATCCATACGATTGATAGTGACTAGTGGTCGTGCTTTTGTTGCATTAAAGCAGTGATATCTATTCATTATATGCATTATACTGTATACTTTCACATACCCTCGTTAAGACAGAGTTCATCAAAATTGTGTCTTTATCTATGGATCGCTACGACTTAAAAGGAGAAACACTTTTCACACCAAATACATGTAACGCCTTTACATCGGCGAAACTGTCTATATGTGCTGATGAGGACACCATAGATAGATAATCCAGATCCTCTTACCTGCACTGCAGCAAATACAGGCGGACAGTACCACCAGAGACAGCATCATACGTGCCATTATGGTCTGGTCTGTACCGGGCACTGACTTCGGCTATTTGTGGAGCTCGCGCGCCAACTTAGAAAACTCAAAGGTCCATGACATTTTAGAGATGCTAAGGACAGTTAATTAATGGCATCTTGCAGTTCATTGCTGGAGTACAAAATATGGGGGTTATTTGTGTTTGAGCGCTTGTGTGCGAGGTCCTGTCTTACTATAACAGCTCGTTCACGCACATGCTTAACGTTACCAGTTACAAATACAGGAATCTGATGTCAACTTGGCTGAGACCTCTGTTCATAATTACCTGCTCTGCTTTGCAGAGATTGACAGTGATTAGTGTAGGTCGCCACCTGAGCAAACTCATACTTCGGCGGGGGACAACTACATACATTTACAATACATTCGCAGCTTAGTATCTCAGCAATTTCCAATAGCACGCGTACGATAGCTTATCAGCGACGGTTTAAAAGTACTCAGTGCTGTTTTATAGAAAGCATGCATTATAAAAGAGAACAGCAGGCTTTCTCCTACTTTATCCATTGCATAGGAAAGTGTTGATTTTTACTGTCTTGATATATCTGACATGAACATAGTTCTTGCTGTGATCATCAGTTACTCTTAGAAAAGAAAAGGGTACTAACAGGTGGCGTAACGTTAGATCTTGTGATTGTTCAACGTCATTGCGATGATATGAATTCAAAGTTGACTAGCAACATCTAGATGAAGATGAACGCTTACACTATCTGACATGCTACAGAAACTATGGATTTGATGCATTAATGTTAGATATGTGACAGAGTAAAACGTAAAAAGAACTTCAATCGGTACAGTTGTTTCAATATCTTTATGGAGACAAGCAACAAAAAGAAACTATTGTTCCTCGAAAATTGGTATTTCATTGGTACTGGGAACTTGATAGCATGAAAGACATACATGTAGCTATCTCCACACATTGCCATGAATCCCATAGTCTATATCAGACATCTTAGGTCAAGACTAGAACAGATGCCTCTCTTCGCCCCGTCGAGGCCGTTTAAGGGGCCAGGTTCCTGCATCGTTGCTGCAAACACGTCCTGTACTGGTCCCTGTTGTCAGCGCAGTTACCTATAGAAAATGTGCATGAGGTTTACGCAACGGTATGAACGAAAAGTAATACATCAAATAAATGCCTTTAATCCTTCTCATTCTCTAGATATGATTATATTTCTAGGAATTGCCTGGATATATTGAAAAGATTTATGATTAGTTTGGTGCTAGGGGTAAGCCACTCACTTCCAGCCAAGTCCTCGTCGATCAGTCCGTCGCCGTCATCATCAATGCCGTTCAGCAGCTCCTCGTCCACACGTCCGTCACAGTCGTTGTCCACACGGTCGGCGGGGACGGGGGCGGTGGTGCTGCACAAGGCGGCGATCTGGGCCAGCCGGAGTCCACCGGGATAGCCGTACGACTCCAGATTAGTGAATCCATAACTGGGAATGGCGTCGGTAAATGAAATGAATATCTACGTCAATATCGAATGGTGATGGCAAGTCTTTTCTTAATTCACCCAGGTGTAAAATGTGTACCTGACTTTGTTGGGGGTTGCGGCTGGAGTGCATGAATAAAATGGGACCTAAGTCAATATTGAATTATGATGGCATTTGTTTTCACTTTATTCAAGTATTGTTGCCTTTATTACAATATCTGAAATATATTTGAAAAAAGGTATTCATTTCATGTACTCGTATATGTATATCTCACCTGAACAGACCGATGTTAACAATTGGAGATAGATGCCTCACTGTGTGTGTGCCTGCAGAAATATTCAGTTGTACGGCGGCGAAGTCAGTCCCAGGTACGTCATGCCAGGTGGTGTCGCCAGGCAACCGCTGTCCATCCAATCGGAGACCAGTTTTCTCAGCCGACCTGTACCAATTGCAGAATTCATACACTAAAGTCATGTTCTGAACGATGCATTACTGTGTCCATGGACGTGGGTTATATGCCAAGCAACTCATTTTCTGGACTAGAAGAAATATGTCAGATGAGGCTGAGCACGAATCACAACAAGGGTTGCTAGGTAAGACGCTATTTGGTTAAGACATCGTTCAGCAGAAAGCCATCATTTGCATGTTCTCTCCCCATTAATTCCACATGAATGTGTCATACAAGTATATATTGGTGATTAGTATTTTGGAGATAATATTTTACTCACTTTTACAAATTGTCTAGTCAGGGACTACATGTACGTGTGTACCGGACATCACACGGAATGCAATAATGACGAGGATAACGATCGAAATTCAAATTTGACGGACAGAAGTGAAAGGAAATCGGTTACCTCATAACCAGGTTGACGTAATGGTCGGTTCTCAGCTGGTTTGTACTAATGAGATCAACCGTAGCAAAGGTGTACTCTGTCTCGAACTGGGCCACAGGCGGGATGACCATCATGAAAGGGTCAGTTACCGTGTTGTCAACCTTGCCGGTCTTACTGTTCAGATATCAACGGAAGTCATAACTTTCCAGAGTTCTTCAAGTTGTGGCGTTTTAGCAGACTTGTGTTTACATAATCAATGCTCATATGCTGAGGTACATAATTGAAAGTCGTCTGCATGACCAATTAGTTAGAGAGTTTACTAGTACTATGTACGTACGTATGTGAAGTTTATATTAAGATGCAGTTAACTAGCCTTTATTTTCTAGCCTTTACATAACATAGGCAGTAGCTAGCTAAAACGATGAGTTTACAGCTAAGGTAGTTTTCGCCTATGTTTGATGTAACAAAGCATGAAAATCCAATTGGTTCCCTTCCACCTGATTGCCCTACCTGTACTGCACCAACAGGACAGGCTCGCTGCTGGTCACGTGTCTGTACCCGTCCGATGGGACATCAATCTCCCAGAATTCCCCAGAGTTCAGGGACTTCGTGTTCTCGTTAGTAATGTCGACCTTGGAAAAGACAGGAAAGTAACGGTAAGCACGATGTGATACCGAGCTCTGAAATAATAGGAGATATTTCCCAATAAGTAGACGGAGTATTGTTGATGTAAGCGGTGTCGTTTTTTCGTAATGATTTTGTAAGTTGGGTCGCATGCAGGACGTACGTCGGGCCGCGCGCAAAGTGAGTAGAAGCCTATTTCCCGTGAAAACATGAGCTGGGATGCGCTAGATATAGCCCTTCTCACATGACGTTAGAAGTGCACACAGTCATTGCAAAATTTTCCGGTCAAAAGAAAGCTAGAATATAGCATGCTTCAAGCCTTATTTACATTTCCCTAATTTCGTCACCAACTTCCGAAGAGAGCAAAATTACCAAAGCGTAATAAGTTAGGCACACTATCTGGCGTAGCACTAAATCAGAAGGTACATTCGTGAAAACGTCACAGCGTTTGCCGCTTGTAACGCGGAGCATGAAGGGCTCATCATGAACAGTATGAATACATTTCTTGTCCACGTATGTTCTTTAGATGACTGTGTTCAAAATTCATTCATTAAAACATGACCATTCTCTGGCAACCAGCAATGGAGCGCCGTGACTTCGAGCGCGTAAAAAAACGTCATATGTTTGGGCACCCCCCGTTAGGGCTAGGGATCTAGGTACGTCAACAGATGGCAGTGGGCCACTGCGTTCCATGATAGGACTTTTAAACACATATGTGGCTTAAAAAGAGAGGGACAATGATAGATATCAAGTATGCAGATGAGGACATCATTTCCATAGTCAATGAGAAAATGCTACAATTCCATAGTAACTGTGGTAAATGACGGGTTTTAGGGAAGTTCATTGAATGTGGACATTATCAAACATAACCTATGCAAATCATAACGTTTCTATGAATTCAGACATACCAGCGTATTATCCCTGGCGGCTACTACACGAAACAGGTCGCCGCCTGTGTGCTTTGTCAGCGGCACGGTGACGAACTCCTTCCCCCAGGTGTCCACGGGCGGGATCATCTCTACCACGTAGTCTCCGCTCCCCACCTGTTGCTCCCCAAGTGGCTTACAGACAGCAAACTGGTTTCCGCTCAACACAGCCACAGGTTGGGTCGCCGTGATCTTTGAGCCGGTCAGGTCCTGCATCGCCTGTACCTGTACGTATGTAAAAACTGGTAATATTTTACGGTAACTGTGAAAACAAATTTCGTCGTAGTTAACTGCAATTCACAATTTCGATTTGAGATACGGGTAGTTGATTGTTCAAGGCGCAAACCAGACCTTTGTTTTTTTGTATTCTTTTTTTAAAGAATATCAGCAAACTTCCATGCTTCGTTACGGGTTACATTTATAACTGTAACAGCATCTCTTCACCCTAGGTCAGAAACATCATGAGACTAGCTGAACTGCTCACTAAGGGTCAGGACTAACTGACACAATAGGAAGGAAGCAGGGTTTACGAAGGCTGCTCGGGAAATTCCCTACTCCATTTAGACCGGAATGGTTTGATCCGCTCAACACCGGGAAGGACCCCTACTCTTTTCGATAAGTGTGGCTCGATGCGAGTATGGCTCTCCTCAAACACGGGACCTCCATTTAACGTCCTATGCGAGGGACGTCCCTAGGCGAAGCTAGGTACTCATTTTCACCTAAGTGAAGTGAGGAAAGTCATGTTAAGTGCCTTTCCGAAGGGCAGAAGATCGGTGACATGTCAGGATTCGAAACCGGGACCACTGGGTTCTGGTCCAAACGCACTGCCGTTACGCCACGCGACCCCACACTAAGAACATACCTGGAGTGTTTCAAATCGGTTCAACCCCACAGAGAACGCCTGTCCTGCGGCGTAGTTTTGTCCATCGAACATCACGGCTTGACTGGGGACAATGGTGACGGTCGTCCCGTCCTGGACAGCGGCGACTCCGATCTCTGCAAAAAAGTATATAGCATAGACATCACTGATTACGTCAACGGATACATTAGTGTTATACATACTAATATACTGTTGTGTGCACTCGCTTAAGAAATAACCTAAATCCTACGTACCTTTACATATATGACATTCTTGAAAGTAAAATAAAAACCCACTTTGGGTAATATGTTTTACCAGAAGGCTTAGGAGGCTTAGGCGCTGCACAAGGGGTAAAGTACTCGGTCCCCAACACGTCGGTAGGAAGGGCCAGGTAGGCGTCAGAGGAGGCTCTCTCGGCAAACACTCCGTACACCACGATCTCCACATCGGACGTGATGTGAACCGCCTTGTTGCTCTTCACGCTGCCGCGGAGTTCCACAGCTACACGGTCAACTTCCACCTGCTTCACCTGATAATACAGTTGCAGGTTAATATGGATGTGTTCGGGGTCCTAATCTAGGTGTCCATGAGTGGCGATTAGCCCCAATCTGCAGCTGTATCTGATGGAAACTTTATTTGATCCGGCAAAGTACACACAACAAGCTGGCGTCACACGGCAGAAAAACAGCTCGCCCAACAAGTCTGCGAGGTCCAACAGGTCGGCAGCAATACGACCGGCATCCTCTCGGTTACTGTGTGATTTTTAAAGATTGGTCGATGTTCGCAGGGCACTGAGCAAGGTAAAACTGATGAGGTAAATATTCAGTCTTAATTTCAGACGAAAAATGCGCTCGACTCTCTGCGTCTGGTGATTTTGAAATTCGGCGACCTCCTCGAGATCAACACATTCGACCGAAGGTCACCGACAGTGTAACGAGTGATAGTTTGTTTGTTTGTTTGTTTGTTTGTTTGTTTGTTTTTTTGCCAAATAAGAACAGTCCCTCGATCCAAAACATTCGTGACGAAATGGCCACTCTTAGTCATGACTGGTATTCATACTCATCGGTGACGATATGTGTGTTTCACAAATTATGAACCATTTACAGAAGTTAAGATGCTGTCATATTTCGATCGTTAAAACGAGGAGGTTATAAAGACTTGGTTAAAAGCAGGAACAACAAACTGGTAAGTTGTCGGCGTACGAAGTGATTTATTTAACTCAGTTAGAATAGGACATTATCAGACAAGCTGAAGCACAAGGTCCGGACAGTGGTGACTTACCTCTCCATAAGTCACATGTACTGTGGTAGTGACGCCGTTAGAAGGAGTAGTGATTGTAACAGTCGCCCCGCTCGAATGGGTACATGCGATAAACACTTTAGGGTTGTGTAGGTCTCTCTGCTCGTTTTCCGGAAATGTTAGGATGAATTCAGTTCCCTTGTTGTCTCGAGCAGCTAGGAACGGATCCGGAAGATCACGTTAACAAGGGCTGCTTCTGCACGGTAGCCTTATAAATTGCCGAACAAACGTATCTTGGATCATGGAAGTCAGCACTTACATGTAAATAGAAAGACATCACTGACAGCCAATCTAGATCTTCTTACCTGGACTGCAGCAAATACAGGCGGACAGGATCACCAGAGACAGAAGTAGACGTGCCATTATGGTCTGGTCTGTACCTGGCACTGACTTCGCCTATTTGTGGAGCTCGCGCGTCAAGTTGGCAAGCTCAAAGGTCCGTGGCATCTACGAGATTCCAAATATTGTGGTGGCATCAAGTGCATACAGCTATTTCCTCCTGAACGCTGGTATGTCCTGCAACGAAAATTGATTGAAGGCAGCTAATCAAACACACTTAGGTGATACGTCGCTTCAGATATCGTTGAAGTACACAATTATAAGAAGGGTCTTGTTTTTGCTTCTGCTCGATCCCCACAAACATGCACTACTCATTACCTGTTAAACCTGCATTCCACTAAGGCGGCGACCTAGCTGCGACCGAGCAATTTGACAGATCCCTCAACAAATTTCATAGATAAAAAACGAATCTAATTATGCTTTTTGCGTGCGTTTTGGGGACTTCTCAGTCACTTTTAGATTTGCCATGTTATTCCAATTATGAAGTCAAGGGTTACGCAAATCCAATTTAGATCGCAGTGAGGTCGTCTGGTGGAATGGGGGCCTTAAAATTACGGAAGCCATTTTAGCTGAAGTTTTGTCATGAATTACGTGCTCCGCGTTCTCTGCTTTAGAGACTGGCGTACGTGTTAAACCGTGGAGGTCGCCACCTTAGAAAATAACTCATTGCTTGGTGGGGGACAACTATATACATTTACGGTTAACACGCAGCTTAGTAGCCCTGCAATTTTCATTTGCATGATGGCTTATCAGTGACAGGTAAAGTAATACTTTATTTGATGTAAAGTATTATAAAAGCGCACGGAAGGGGGGCTTTTGTCTGTTTGTCTCATAGCAACCTTTCCCCTTTTTTATTAATCTTTTTTCATTGACCTCTTTAATACCTATACAGGAGCCAGTCTAGTTGTAAAGACGTGATGTAGACACTCGTGTCATGGTACAGTTACAGCATAGGGCGCTGCCACATTGCATGTATTCGCACATAACCTAATGAAGCAGTGGTCTGCTTTTATTTCCTTGCCTTTGCAGATGACGTCATTTTTGCTGTCCGAAGGTCTAGTAGCTACTTTGGACAAGAATATAGAAAATGGCTGTAATCTTGTGATGGCTGTAATCTTTGTGAGTTAGCTTTAGAAAATATACCAACAGGTGACGCAACGATCGACCTTGTGATTGTTCAACGTCACTGCATGGGATAATCGAAATTCAAAGTTGAGTAGTAACGTCTAGACGTAGATGAACGCTTACACTATATGACATGTTACTGACGCTATAGATTTTCAATGCATTGATGCTAAATGTGTAGAAGAGTATGAAGTAAAAATAACTTCAATCTGTAAAGTTTTCTAAATGTTTTATGCAGACAAACTACGGACAGAAACAATTGTTTATAGAAAAGTGGTATTTTATTGATACTGGGGAATAACATATAACCATCTCCACACATTGCCATGAATCCCATAGTCTATATCAGACATCTTAGGTCAAGACTAGAACAGATGCCTCTCTTCGCCCCGTCGAGGCCGTCTAAGGGACCAGGTTCCTGCATCGTTGCTGCAAACACGTCCTGTACTGGTCCCGGTTGTCAGCGCAGTTACCTACAGAGATATGTGTGCATGAGGTTTAGGTTACTCCATCTGATGAATATAATGCATGTACTTAATAATTCAGATTCTCTACATATAATAATCTTCAGAGGGACTACATGAACATGATAAAAGATCTATGATAAGTTTGTTGCTCGGGGTTAGCCTTGAATAAGACGGCACTCACTATTGGCCAGATCTTCGTCGATCAGTCCGTCGCCGTCATCATCAATGCCGTTCAGCAGCTCCTCGTCCACACGTCCGTCACAGTCGTTGTCAACACGGTCGGCGGGGACGGGGGCGGTGGTGCTGCACAAGGCGGCGATCCGGGCCAGCCGGAGCCCACCGGGATAGCCGTACGACTCCGGATGTACAAATCCATAGCTAGACGATTGAGCGGGAGAGTCAAGGTCAGGAAATCAAATGTTTTTAACCTTCAAATGTTGCTTCATTAACCTAAAATGATTGATTTTGCCCTACAGCTACATTTATAAAGCCACACTGATGATCATGGTCTAGATGTCACATATCTCACCTGAAAAGACCTACGGTCGTGATGGGAGATAGGTGTCTCACTGTGTGTGTGCCTATAGAAATATCCAGTTGTGTGGCGGCGTAGTCGGTCCCAGGTACGTCATGCCAGACGGTGTCGCTAGGCAACGGTTGTCCATCCAATCGGAGACCAGCTTTTTTTGTCGAGCTGTGAAAGTAACAGAAGTTACATAACGTACAGAGATTCCATCATATCAGTCTACTAACGTTACTCTTCCAACAACCACTATGTACAACTGAATAACCAACTGTTTAGAATGCCATGTACTGCAGCTATTTTTTGGCAACGCCAGGCGGAGCCGTTAGTATACTACTGCGATTGATTTGATGAATATTCTAAAAATTTCACGAACTTATTTTCTAGAGAATTTGCTTCTCGGCAATGTCATGTTTTGTTATCTTTACGCTAAAGACAAGCTCGCCTTCCCCCAACACGAACACACATGTTCACCAAGTTATTTGTATTTGTATTTGTATTTATTGACAATGAAAGGCAAGTCATTACACTGGGTCAGCCTAGGCAGCTTTCGCTGGTAACGGCTGACCCATAAATACAGACGAACATACAGTAAGATCATTACACTATCATAATACATACATAGTTAATGCGATACAATACAATCATTACAATGCATAAGTACAGTATAAAATCATTTGACTCAGTAACTACCACGCAAATATATACACTATCATAATAAAATCATTGGGGGAATGGTCTACAATATTATGATCTATAGCATTGTGGTGGAATAGATGGAAGGTTGATAGGAGGTAAATTTAAAATCAGGACAACAGGTGGGATTTGCATTGGGCCTTGAATATGCTCAATGTGGGTGAGTCAGTGACGTTTTGAATGATACCTGACGACCAGGTTGATGTGATGAGTGGGTTCGGTCCTGTCACTGAGAAGGTCCACCGTGGCGAAGGTGTACTCCGTTTCAAACTGAGTCACAGGCGGGATGACCATCATGAACGGGTCAGTTTCCGTCTGGTCGATGGAACCAGTCTTGCTGTTTAGGAGATACCAGAAGTTTCAACTTTGAAAGGACGGTTCTCTCGTAACCTGCCCACTAGAGGCTGCAACTGTTGAGCGACCAGAGATTTGATACACCGCTCAACTAATACAATAGTCATAGATAAAGGACACAGTTTTCTACGTTTTGTGTGTTTTGTTGTCTTTTACATATTGCGCATGCGCCATATTCAAATAATGAAATCAAGGGCCAAATCCAATTTTGAACGCTGCACGGTCGCTCAACGATCACCGTCTAGTGGAAAGGGGGCTCGACTCACAATGTACAATATCTATAGACTGCACTACCTCGAGGTTGTCCAATTTTTTTATCAGTTTACTATGCATATACATTTATGAAGTCCATAACAAGTAACCTATCTGATCAATCTAACCGAAACTATCACACGATCTCTTGAAATTACATAAGACAACAGGCAACATATCTAAACTATGACGATCGTACTTACAAAGATTAGCCTCGATGGACCTGAACCCAGCACTCCGACAACGCAGGCACAGTATTCTAATATTTCCCCCTGGCGTATCTTTTCATAACTGCAGCTAGCTACGTCGACCACATTCCGCTAATGTTTGTTGTACTACTTACCTGTACTGAACTAACAAGATAGGTTCGTTGGAAGTCACGTGTCTGTACTGGTCCGATGGGACATCAAGCTCGCTGAACTCCCCAGCGTTCAGAGTCTTCATGTTCTCATTTGTAACACTGACCTTGGAAAAGACGTACCAAAACAGATCAGTCACAACAAGGACCGTCCAAACAGATCTTTACGTGGCAAAATCCTACCTTCCATGCAATACTATGTCCGTATTTCGTGGACGTTGTCTTGGCCGGAAGTTACGATTTTGTAACAGGATGATCTGCTTGCTTGGGGATGAAGCAAGGACTAGATACCTGTGTATTAAGTACTAAGGTTTACAAAATGTTGGAAATCTCTAGGTTTAGCATCAGCTAAAGTACTCTTTTTGTGAAGCACAAAAGCAACCATCACATCACGACTTCCCGATGATTTTCGACATACCTGCGTATTGTCTCTGGCCGCTATGACACGGAATATGTCACCGCCTGTGTGCTTTGTCAGCGGCACGGTGACGAACTCCTTCCCCCAGGTGTCCACGGGTGGGATCATCTCTACTACGTGGTCTCCGGTGCCCCTATCGCTCCCTACCGTTGCAAACATGTTTCCGCTCAGCACGGCCACAGGCTGGGTAGCCGTGATCTTTGAGCCGGTCAGGTCCTCAGGTGTCTGTACCTAGTCGTACAAATGAACGAAAAATCGTTTAGGGAATATAGAGGTAATTTGCTGTTATTTGTTATTATCAATATATCTTTATGATTTATTTTCTTCATCAATTTTAGTCAATATTTTATACCTGAAGTGTTTCAAACCGGCCCAGTCCCACAGAGAACGCCTGTCCTGCGGCGTAGTTTTGTCCGTCGAACGTCACGGCTTGGCTAGGGACAATAGTGACGGTCGTCCCGTCATGGACACCGACCACTCCGAACTCTGTGAAAAATAAAACATAGAGATGCTGCTAAATACAGTAGTGGATGTGCTTCAAAAACAAACAAGTGTTCCCCAAATACATACTTCATTCCTTTATTCTCTACATCTCATTTTATGGACGATCTTGCTTCCACGTCTGGGTCCCCCCTTATATTAAATGTTCAACACTACCCCTTGACCCTCCGACAGTGCGGCATCTTTCTCTCGCCTCTCTCTCCCTCTCTCTCCCTCTCTCTCTCTCTGTCAGTGTGTGCGTGCGTGTGTATTTATGTGGCAAAACAATACTTCACTGAATCAATGGGTAACAATTTACCAGAGGGAACGTCAAACGTGACACCATTCTCTCTAAAGCCCCGCTTGACGGTTCTACAAGACACAAAGTACTCCGTCCCCAACACGTCGGTGGGGAGGGCCAGGTAGGCGTCAGACGAAGCCCATTGGGCGAACACTCCGTACACCACTATCTCCACATCGGACGTGATGTGAACCGCCTTGTCGCTCTTCACGCTGCCGCGGAGTTCCACAGCTTCTCGGTCCAGTTCCACCTGTGTCACCTGTCAAAACAGAGTTGGTTATTCCCTAGCCTGGTTAAATCACGCTTATACATCGCACGGGCCCGCCAAACATACAATGAACGCCTACCCCCTTAGCGGGGAGGGGCCATTACAGCCTTGGACGGCGGAGTTTGCGTTACACAGGCTAGTTAGCCCCCGGCCCACTTCAAATCCTAAATTTTGCCATCAACCACGCCGATATATGTCGTCTATGGACATTCTGTACCCTTCCGCTCTTTTATTCCTCCAAAAGCTGTGTGATCTATTCCTACCACAGGCGCCGTGTGGTGCCGCATATAGTTTCAAAGATTCACTTGCTAATTCTTCGCCAAATTGCAACAAGCAATTCAGAAAATAAAGTATACAGACAGTGCAAGATAACAATGGTGGCAAGTGGAACAAGGGACTATTCTAATACATACACGCCTCGATACAAAGATACATTATGTACTTAGCAGCCTAAATCTACCGATTTATAATTCTTATTTCATCATTGAATGGCAATCAATTACGGTAAGGTAGTTCTAATTATCTACAGAAATTCAAATACGTTCCAACGATACTTGGTATAAAGCAATAGTGCTGTACATGGCGACGACTGAGCGTGGGAGTTGTACGGTACAATGTTCATACAATCATAGCAGGCTAAACTAAGCTAATTTAACGAAAAACAAGACTAGTAATAAAATATACTGCCACGGCGACGGTGGCCTCTGACAAGAGGTGAACATGCGAATAATTAAACCAGGTAAATAATACAATCATCATTATCAAATAAGGGACAATAACCAATTGGCAAAAATACCTTTCAATCAGGCTAAGCTATCCTAACGACAAAATGAATCACGAAATTGGGAATCTGACTACTTACTTGGCCATAAGTCACCTGCAGTTGAGTTGTAAAGTCATTAGACGGAAATGTGATGGTAACAGAAGCCCCTGTTAGATGCGGGGTGGCGATGAACAGTTCCGGGTTCTTTTCAGCAGTTCTTTGGAAGTTCTCCAGAAATGTCAGGATGAACTCCGTACCTTTATTGTCTCTGGCGGCTAAGAGAAAATTTCAAATGATCATTTCAACATTATTGCATATGCGCATCTACTGGAACGTCTTTTACGCTTTAGAAGAAACTATAGCTACGACAAGCCTGCTAACGGAGAGTGAAATAATGAAATACCCCATGAATTGGTATTTACGCACATATTAATGAAATTCGTTGGCAATCAGACTGGAATTCCGCCTTATAGCTTTGGTCGATGTAGACCTAATGAAAAAGAAGATGTTTTAAGAATCTATGGAGATGTTCTTACCTAGATTCCAGCCAAATAAAGCGGTCAGGACCAACACAGAAAAGTGCACCCGGGCCATCTCACATCTCACCCTGTACTACGTACTGACTCGGGTCATCAGACCAACCGCACGTGACGTTTGACATCCAGGGCGGTGGCGTTTCAGGAAAGCCAAAGGTCGGCGACTCCAGGAGGCACATGTGTATGCTTACATCGATCCGCAGCTTAGAAGTTTCGCAATTTTCAATGTGATAAATGCTTATCAATGAACTTTTAACGTCACATACACAATGTACATTGTTGTGCAGGAGGCAAGTTACACAATGTATGTGTGTGTTGGTGTGCGTGGGGAGGGTCATTGCGCCCCACTCCTTCTCTATTCCTCAAACATCTACTTGTCCCAACACCATCGTAGCTAGATCCCTTGTAACGCTTTTACATTTTTGTTAGATTTGATCTACATTGACATGAACTTGTTGGGCAATCGTGGATATCTATGTTAAAACTTGTGTCAAATTTGTTGCAAATTACTTGCAATTCTTTGACATCAGTGTGAAGGGAGTTGTATAACATATGATACATACATGCATGCTTGCTGGCTTTGGCGTCCTTTGCGATTGCCATAGTAACATTAGACGCCGCCATATTATTGACCTTTGACTCTTTTAGGTCTTTGTTGCTGATTGTTACACCGTATCTCGGGGGGGGGGGGGGCTTTCCGCTGGGGGTGACTGGTCCGAGTGAGAGTCAAAATGGTAAATTTCTAGTTAGCCTTAATACCAATAAATGGTCTATCGACATTCAATCCACAAGTGAGAGGCTAAGCTACGTCTCGTGTGAAGGTGTACTTACGTCACATGCACAAAACGTAGATTTTTATTGTGACCTAATCATTTGGCACTGTGAGCCATTTGGCCATCATTGAAACTAACCTCTTTGAAAATCTTCATTGCAGTTTAAGAAAATAAGGTAATATTCCTTGGACATTTCATTTCAAGCTCAACTTACTCAACTTACATGTCATGTAAATATTATAAACTGCGTAATATTGTCACGGTCTATCGACCGTCATTCCATTTTTATTGGTACTAGATAGCTCATCTAGCGTTTTTGTAAGACGTTGCCTGCTCAAGGGGCCATGTTCCTGCAGCGCTGCAGCAAGCACGTCTCGTACTGGCGCCGGTGGTCAGCGCAGTTTCCTGCAGAGGAAGGAAGGAGCATTAACGTTAACTTTGCAGATCTATGAGAACCCCACCAGACAGTTGCAAATAAAAAGGATATAGTCTGTCTCATGTTTCTTCGAAACATGTCTGCCAATAAGAGGTCTCTCACCGATGGCCAGATCCTCGTCGATCAGCCCGTCGCCGTCATCATCAATGCCGTTCAGCAACTCCTCGTCCACACGCCCGTCACAGTCGTTGTCCACACGGTCGGCGGGGACGGGGGCGGTGGTGCTGCACGGGGCGGCGATCTGAGCCAGCCGGAGTCCACCGGGATAGCCGTACGACTCCAGATAAGTGAATCCATAACTGGGCGTGGGTTGAAAAGCGCCGATGAATACTTAACAAAGACGGGTAGCCATATTGTATACAGGAGTCAATGTACATTTGTCATCAAGTTTGCTTGTGTCTAGTTTTACAGGCATGACAACAATTTGCTGGGTGCAGTCCCACTCCTCACCTGAACAGCCCAGTCGTCACGATGGGAGACATGTGGCGGACTGTGTGGGTGCCTCCAGAGACAGTCAGCTGCGCGGCGGCGTATCTGGTCCCAGGTACGTCATGCCAGACGGTGTCGCTAGGCAACGGCTGTTCATCCAATCGGAGACCAGCTATGTCAGCCGAGCTGTACCAGGTGCCGAAATCGGTATGGTCATATCATTCACAAGGATTTAAAGGTCTCTTAGGAACAGAGGATTGTATGCGAAATCAAAATTTACTTTGGAGGACAACACCTGAAATGAAACTGAACATGGTATGCTTATACAGGTGTTTTGTAATGTTCATTTAAGTTAGTCGTGATTTACTTGTGCTTTTTTTAACGAACTCGCTCAGAGCAAGGCCGTAGGGGGCCACTCATCGTGTGTTGAGATGTATCTTTCTTTGACTCTCTCTATGTTCTTATACATGTATGAAAGATTACCTGGTGACTACGTTGATGTGATGAGTTGTTCTAGAGGGGTCATAAAGAAGATCAACCGTAGAAAACGTGTATTCTGCCTCGAACTGCGCTACAGAAGGGATGATCATCATGAACGGGTCAGTTGCCGTGTTGTCAGCAGAGCCGGTCTTACTATTGAGAAGTTAACAAAAGTGTCAACATTTAGACCATGATAAGTTGCAATGTTTTAGAATGCTTCCCACATGCGAGCGCGCGCACGCGTGTGTGTGTGTGTGTGTGTGTGTGTGTGTGTGTGTGTGTGTGTGTGTGTGCGCGCGCGCGCCTGTGTGTGCGCGTCTGTGCGCGTCTGTGTGCGTTTGTTTGTGTGATTTTATTCTATTCTGCCCCATACCAATCCCCATTAGACAACAGCCGTTCCAACTTCGCCCCTACCTGTACTGCACCAACAAGACGGGCTCACTGGTGGTCACGTGTCTGTACTCGTCAGATGGGATATCAATCTCCCAGAATTCCCCAGCGTTCAGAGTCTTGGCGTTCTCATTGGTGACATCGACCTTGAAAAAAAACAACACCCCGGTCTGGACGAAAGTGGTGAAAAACACTCGAGCGCAAAGACAGACTTGTCCAGGGAGAGTATTTCCCATCAGCACCAATTTGCATCTCCTACGGTTGGCATGAACCTGTGGACCCTTAGACATACAGCCCTAAGAACAGGCCATGCTAACTAGCGACTGAAACGCGAGCTGTCTTAAGTTTTTTCTAACGCTTCAAGACATACCTGTGTATTGTCTCTGGCAGCAACAACGCGGAAGAGGTCGCCGCCTCTGTGCCTGGACAGCGGCACGGTGACGAACTCCTCTCCCCAGGTGTCCACAGGTGGGATCATCTGTACCAGGTGGTCTCCGGTGCCCCGCTGTCGCTCGCCCATTGGCAGACAGTAAGCGAACGTGTTTCCGCTCAGCACGGCCACAGGCTGGGTAGCCGTGATCTTTGAGCCGGTCAGGTCCTCAGTCGCCTGGACCTGCAGGTATAGCGTTAGGATATTCAATTGGATATTTGGGATATTTGGGATATTGGGAATCAGGATATTCAATTGGTTCATACCTGAAGAGTCTCAAACCGGTCCAGTACCACAGAGAACGCCTGTCCTGCGCCGTAGTTTCGTCGATCAAATTCAACGGCTTGGCTGGGGACAATGGTGACTGTTGTTCCGGCATGGACACCGACTACTCCAAACTCTGCCAATATAGGATATAAAAAAATAATAATTTTGTGATCTTATCAATGCATACAAATGAAACATATTTTTTACCATGATAGATACTCTTGCGCAAATGTTTTGATGAAGAATATAGATGCCATGCTAATGAGAACTACACAAGAAGGCCCCTGCAATTGTTCTATCTTTGTCGTGATACATCATGTACCTTGCCATTTGGGGGACGAATACACTGAAAATGTATCCACAAGAGACTTAACTGTACACAAGCGAAAACAAAGACATGTCTAAGCTATTCACCTTTATTTCCACTTGTTCAAGTCAATTCAATACGCTCCATTCTGTTGATAGATTTGATTACATACTGAGAGGAGACAATCCTTACTGCGTTCAAATAGGTATATACATCAAAGAATGTTTGGACATAAGAACAAGTAATGTATAAGTATACGACACGCTAAATTTCAATATGTTGCCCTATTCCATATGATTGTATGTAAACAAACTCATTAGTATGAACTTTGTTTGTTGGCATGTATGTATGTATGTATGTATGTATAGATTAAGTAGACCTTACGAGAGTCGCTGTACTTTTGTTGTGTCAATAAAGATCTCTCTGTAAAATGGTGTCTTACGCGATGGCATGTCGTCCCAGCCCTCTTGGTTCCGATTGCGTGCTATGCTTGAGCAAGCAGCGTAGTATTCGGTCCCCAGCACGTCGGTGGGGAGGGCCAGGTAGGCGTCAGAACTCTTCAACTCGGCGAACACTCCGTACACCACGATCTCCACATCGGACGTGATGTGAACGGCCCTGCCGCCTCCGTCACTCTTTTCGCTGTCGCGAAGTTCTACAGCTTCACGGCGTAGCTCAACCTCTTCCACCTGCCAAAACATTTGCAGATTAGCCGAAACATTTTCTAGTCCTAGTCCAAGTTCAATCAAACATTCACACACTATAACTCAGTGCCGTCATTTTGTGTGATACATATGGTTAGAACTTAGAACTATACTACTCATACTTTTCAACTGAGATGACTGAATGTGTCATTCTTTTTACGAGACGTTGCTAAGCTATATATCATAGAATATTGATCTCTAGCCATGGTAAAGGAAAATCGTATTTAGTCCAAGCTCGGTGGCAGCAAGTTGTCGGAACGACAGGTCATTCACCAGCAGGTAAACTTGGTTGCGTCATATTTACATTTACATATGCAGTCGATTTGTCTTGAAGCGCGAGGTTGGAGGGCTGCCAGTGCCAAAGTCTGTCGCAGAGAAGTCGAACTTGATTGCAGTTGTTATAGACGTCCGATTATGCTTTTTAGAATCACTAAAAGGTAACTTACATCTAATGACAATCTTAACATAAGATTCGATTGATCGCTCAATGACTTGATTGGAAGAGTGATTACTTACCCGCCCGTGATTCACCGTCACTGTGTCGGTGTCACCATTGTAAGGTAGAGTAATGGTAACTCTCGCCCCGGTCGGATGCGGACAGGCGATGAACAGTTTCGGTCTGTTTTGGTCTCTCTGGAAATTTTCCGGAAAAGTCAGGATAAACTCAGTACCCTTGTTGTCCCGAGCAGCTAGGAAAAAAAAAAAAAAACCCTCAAATGTACCCAAGCCGGAGTTTACTGTGTCAAGTCTACATACATCTGTCTGGTCAAGGTGAACTTTTGTTTGGCACCGTGGCGCAATGAGGATATCATTCCGGGATACTTTACTTTTTCCTGCGTTAATGCAGCAATATGTACTCCTAATTAGATTGGAACACCAAATCACAACCTTCGTATCTTTATGGAAATCCACCAAAGGCTAGAAAGTTCACATGCAGTCGAACTTTGCCTCACAGACTGAAACATGCTTGAAGACACTTTTGTGAGTATCTTTAGTTGTTCTTACCTTGACTGCAGCCAAATGAAGCGACCATAACCAGCATCGACAGGAGCACACGCGCCATCTTGGTTTGCACTTTCAGCCGACTTTTTTTATCGGGCGGGTGGGTGTATTCTTGGAGATCGCCACGTTAGCAAACTCAAAGGTCAAACAAACTATGCCTTGGGGACAAATACATTTTTCACAATGCATCCGCACTTGGTAGCTTCACAATTTCCAATTTGCTGAACGTCTATCATCGACGTTATATATATATACATATATAGCTCAATAGCATGTATTAATATATATATATTTGACGTTTGACGTTCCCTCTGGTAAATTGTTACACACACACACACGCGCGCGCGCGAGAGAGAGAGAGGGCTATCTATATCATATAAATATATTTCAAAATATATTGTTCGATAACCATATAAATGCCTAAATTGATCATAGTTGGATTTGGATATCATCAAATGAGCAGCCTAACAATATACCATATAAGTGTGCGCTTACATCACATGTAACACCCAAACCTAGACCACCGCTGTCGGTGACCGAGAGCTATATTCCACCGAATACGTATGGCCTTCCACATTAGATACAAGATTTTTTGCAGCACCATAGGCCGCCACTAGGTAGCCCATAGTCGACCTTGCCCTTCTATCAGCTGACGTCTATCCACACACATGTACCAAACACTAATATCATGCAGATCAATCCACAGCTTCTTTAATCATACCGTTTACAAGCAAACCAATTTCCTATGGTATGCATAGAAGGATTTCTTTAGGATACATGTACTTGCAAAACGAGTTTGATAAACGGGTCTAAAAAAAACCATAAAAGGGTCTCTGCTCCTGACGTGTCGCCAAAAAGCTCACAGTCTGTTAAGTGCTAGCAAACGCTGCTGTTCTTGACGATAGACTATACAAAACAACCTGTGTTAATAACGTATGTATCACGAGCGCAGCACAAAGTCAGTGTCAATATCACCACCTGTTGATTGCCGACGATGCTGTTCTTGTCTTCTGACGCAAGTCTCACACCACATGCTCAGATCGAAAACAGCAACAGTCACGAACAAAAGAAAGTCGACCGTTCTGTTACTACCTTTGGTGTAATCTCCACACGTCAACATTCCCCATCGCATTGTTACCAGAGCGTCCACGACTTCCGAAGCACAAATAAACCATGCTAGAATTAGTCGCACGCTGACGCACGGGGCCGTGGGTTTGCTCTCAGTCCAGCTTCAGAAATGTCGATATTCGCAATTTAGACCCGTGCTTTGTGTTTGGCAATTGCGCATGTACGGGCAAATATCACAATTGCGAATGTATTTCTTGAGATTTGTATGTACGAGTGAAAGGTGCCGAGCACATTACTTCTCGCAAACCTTTACCGCACTGTCTGTCCGCTGTCCGTGTCCATCTGGGGCTAGTACGTGCGACAGTGACCAGCCTTCCGCAAGGATCAGAACACGGTAGCTAGACTAAAACTGCGCGGCGGGTCGACATCTGCAACGGAGGCTACAAAATAGTGGTTAACGTTACCGGCAGAAGGACGAAGGTACGTTCCTCTTTACATATGATATTCGATGACATCATCACACGATAGTTGGTTGTGAAATGTTCAAAATATGAAATAGATACTTTCTGGCAAAATCAAGATGAAAACGAACTGAAATCCTGCAAGAGCCTCGCTAAGAGCTGTTCTTTGTCAGGGCGGCTCTGTGATGTCTGACCATAGCTGCCCGGCGAAGAATAGTCCTTCCCGGGCGATGTCGTCAAGACGGCCGGTAGAGTTTCCCGCATTTGAAAGTAGGACGTCCTGTTCAAATCACCAAAGGACACAGACCATCGAAAGTGGGCTTTTTAACCTTCCTAGCGCCACGAGTCGATTGTAAAGCCTACTTCTAATCGACCTTGGCACTGGGAATTTTAAAGGGCCAAAAGGACAACGTTAGCAATACCAAATACAGTTCTACTAGGTTCTTATCGTGCCACATGCCATGTCACTTTGAATCAACGTGTTTAACATCCCATTGTCGACTAAGGTGAAAATGAGTACATAGCTTCCATTTGAGACGTCCCCCAGATGAGACATAAAGCTGGTGGCCCCGTGTTTGAGGAGAGCCACACATCGAGCACGCTAAAGAACCAGTTCCACACTTATCGATAAGAGAAGGGTCATTCCCGGTGTGAGCCGATCAAAGCTATCAGTCTGGTGTTATAATTACTCAGCTAGTACCTATAAAAACGGCGTGTTACGCCATCAGACGCGCGGTTTACCGGTTATGTGAAACAAACAAAAACATAGACTTGTTCTCTACGTTTACTACAGACAACACAGTTCCTTATACGAGTTTTATAGCATAGATAGTCTTTGTATTCTTTGAAGTCGACTCCACAGAAGACGCAGCCACATTAACTTCATAAAAGAAATCAGAGACTTCAAACAGTCCCTGTTTACTAGTGATGTAAGCCCTGCAATGGAAAGTACTGTCAGAAATCGATATTGAGCACCATGACCAATATCAAATCCTAAAATAAAATAAAATAAAATTTAAATAAACAATCAACAGCAACAAGAAATACGAGGTTCGGCTATCAAACTGTTAGATGAAGTGTAATTAATTACTTCATTATTATTATTATTAAACAGTACGTTGACGTCAACGTGTGCATGTTTTAGGTTTGACCGTGGATGATATACATTTTACATGCGTTTAAAAATTAATGTAGAAAGAACAATCGTCGTTTTTGCTCTGCTGCTTATTCTGTTCATCATTACAGACTGATCGTAATGTCGGTGTAAATTAATGACAAACAAGTCTCAAAAATATCTGATTTTTTTTTTTTTACTTTTTCTTTTAACAACGCCGACCAGTAAGACAAAGTGAACGTGCGACAGTAAAACAACATGGAGAACACTACCAGCGTCCCGGTCGCCATCTCTGGTGCGATTGTTAACGGTTCCACTGCAGTTGCCATCATCCTGACGACAACAATCACGTTAGGAAACGTGACAACATCCGTGACCAGCTACAACCCAGCACACCACGGACTGTACGGCTACTACCCGCATCTACAACCCCTGCTGATCGTCATCCTCGTCATCATGACGGCTTGGCCCTTGTTCGGCAATGGCTGCTTGTTGTATCTCGTCTGCGCCGAGAAAAACATGCGGGTAAGTGATAGTCAGGTGACTTGAACATATAAGCATTGAACGTTGAAACATCCTGTTACATGACCAATATCTAAGCATACGTATATAGCATGCACTTTCAATCCTATAAGTCGGCGTCACACAGCAGAAAAATAGCTCTACGTACGTGTCTGTGACCTCTGAAAGGACAATGTGACAAGGTAGACTTTCTCAGGCGAAAAACGAATTTCCTCCTGTTGGGATTGTGTAATTCAGCAACCTTCTGCGATGAACGAAGTCGGTCGGGGGTCGTCGACGCGGCTGCCCGTCTCGTTAACGGTCTCTCTTCATTTCAAACGGTCATCGACATGTCGCTGACCGCTCGATACCATATCCGAACGTTTCATAACTTTTTGGCGGCTGACAAGGATCTTAAACGCATAAAAGGCAACAGTTCGATTACAAATGTACGGCATTATGAATTAAGAAAAAAATCGATAGAAGAATGCTACCGCTTTTTTTGTTAAGTTACACTTACTTATACCTTTGCAAATAACGTACATATTAGTGACGTTTTTGTATTCACCTGTGCTTGTATTATTCACTTGTGTATGCTGTTGATTTTTCTCCTTGTTAGTGTATTGGCAAATCCTCCATCAATTTCAAAGGTGGAGCGTTAACGAAATTAAATCATTGAAAAAAAAAACTAGTGAACGAATTCCCAGCAACAAGTAGGGGTATTTCTTCGTTCGTTTAGAATACATTGACCACCTAATCAAAGATGAATCTAAGCCAGAATAATATTTTCGTTATTCAATTGTTATGAATTGAAAATATTGTTAGAACGTGTATACGGCAGTGACTGACTAATGTTTTCAATCCTTCTTCCAGGAACCAGGAAATATATTTTTGTGTGCCCTGGCGCTTACGGACATCGCCTTGATACTTGTCTACGCTCCCACAACCGTTTACAGCTTGGTGCACGGAGAAATCCTCGATGAGAGTTGGTGCAGGATCCAAGCCTTCTTCGTCCATTTCCTACACGTGCTCTCAGTCTACCTGCAGGCGAGTCTGTGGATCTGCAGATACATACACATCGCACTTCCTTTTAAGTATGCTGCGATGATGACCAAACGCCGTCTCGCTATCGCCATGACCATCTGCTCCCTGATTGCCTTGGTAGAGCCTCTTGGATGTGTGAGCGTGCTCTCCGCCGACATCGCGAAGCACCCCACTATTATGCTCCCGTTAGACATTGGTGGCCCAGAGGCCGTCTTCTACATAGGACTAACAATTGTCTGTGTCGGCGTGGCCATCAGCTGCATCGCTGCCGGCCTCATATACAAAGTGGCCTTGGACAATGAGAAGAGACACCAGAAACTGACCGGGATCGCCAAGGATCAGCTCAGCCGCAAACTGAAAGCTGCCAAGACGCTGGCGATTGTAACAGGAATACAACTGATCACGTGGCTTCCATCGATTATCACTACATGTCTGATGAAGGCTAAAGTCATAAGAACTGACACAGGACTCATCCTTGGGGACATTTCCTTCATCGTCAGGATTACAAGCACCTTCACCGATTCAATTGTGTACGCCAAGCGCAAAAACATCTACCGCCGAGCTGTGGGGAAGATATACGGCAAGACCAGGAAACGCCACCAGCGAGCTGTAGGTCCTGAGCACATCCCCATGCGTACATTGCGTTGGACAGAAAACATGTAAAAGGACACTCGATGTTCGCAAGATTTCAGTAAGTACTCTTTTGGGCACATCATGTAACGGTAAAGTAATGGGCCAATCCACATGACACAGAGCGTAGAAAAAGTCCAAAATACAAAAAATTGTAAATCTTTGCCTAAGAGATTTGATACTTTGGTGGAAATATTTTGTAAACAATCATCTCAACTTTCCCGGGTTATGTAAAACTTTGGAAATATTCATGACGTTGAATATGATATTTCCAGTAGTGACGGTAACAACATTCTGCCATTATTCATTATCTTTTACTATTATTTGTAACATTTTGGAAATGGGCCAGTGGCTCGGAAGGAGGAAATTCACACATCCTTGCGTAGTATGCAAAGGTGTCATGCACAGGAGGGCTTGTTTACTTCCCAGCATTCAGTGCAATACGCATTCCACAATATAACGTTGGGTAACATAAATTCGCGGGGTACTTAAATTCGGGATTTTTCGAAAACGGGGTGTTTAGGGATATGTGCTAGATGCAACATCAGTAATACCGCTAGAAATGCAAACTTGACAGACTAACGCATTCAGAACACTGTCTGAAAAGCTTCGATAACCATGTATTAGAAGTTGGCTACGTCAAAAACTCTCCGTCCCTTATTGTCACAGTCTGAGGGCTTCGTGGGAGAATTATATGTACATAGTTGTTCGCTGGTTTATAAGACAAATGTCACATCCGCTTCCTGCTCAACACAATTATTTACAATACAACTTATTAGAATCTCTTTTGCTAACCTACAACTGGACTCTAAGCGTGATTAATCATCAAAACGCCTCTCTGTTGCTACAACCAATGGCTACGGCACTACGGTGAATTTTCCCGCCGCCATATTCGTTACCCAGAATCCTGCTATTCGGCAGACGACAAACGTTTGCGAGGAACACTTTTTTGTCTAAATGTTGTGTGTGATAGTGGACTGATGGCGATATTTTCCTCAAAGTTTGCTCTTAGCACAAGCAGAAACACATGGACATAGTAGTATTACCATTTCTACGGCATCCAGCTAACGCCCCGATGAATAATGTACATATTTCCATGACGGTGGGGGTGAACTTTGAGTGAAGTTCTACCGACTCAACACACGGGTTGTTCCCGAAGGCCTGATGCGTGCGGTACGGCCGTTTTTTCGTGTATCTTTTTTACTTGGACACGTCTATATCCATAGCACTCTCCTCAAGCCAAGGATGGAACGAATAGCTGCTGTATAAAATGTGATTAGCGGTAAGATATTCAAGACGAATCTTCTCTCCCGAATTAATGTGCCCCCCTGTCCGACAGCACCGCCATTGTGCGTGCGGCGGACGGTAGTTTCAAGTTGAAATATTATGGTGTCAGCACGACTAGAGACAAAATCTACCATATATATGATTAGTGCAAAGATAGTACATGATACTGACAGAATAATAGAAAAAAAGGATGGTTTATTGTTCTGCTAGATTGATTTCAGTCAACCATTATCGGAAAAATCCCGAATTTATGTTACCCAACGTTACATCCCAGATGGCTGACTGTAAGCAACAACAACATAATCTTGCCATTGCAACTGCACAATCACTAAATTGTCTTTCTTGAGTTGTCAAAAGAGTAAAGACTGTCTGATTTCTGTGCAACTTTTCAAATTGTGTGATAAATACTGGTGAACCAGTATTTATCACACACTAATATCAGCTTCCAATATTGCTCAAACTTAACCAAACTAGATACTACTTGTGTATTAGAAAAATTAAAATGCACCAAAAATCACCCTCGGGAAAGAAAATGATATTTGTTGATAATTATTGCAGGAATTATATCAAGTATCATTTTCCTTACATTCCCATTAGTGCTTTTTGCTTCATTTTGTTTTTCTTTGTATCTGTTTAGTTTGTGACTGTGTAAAATACTGTAAACCAAAGCTAAGGCCATTTTGACTTAATAATATGGATGACATCCTCTGGGAACCCCAAAACTGATGTGAGCGTGCGAATTAAAAAAAAAGTTTGTCGAAAAATAGATGCCTTTACTATGAAATCTATGTGGTCAGGAACAATGAACAAAACTTAACACACTGAGCATGGTATACCAAATAATAGATTCTTCATTTTGGTTCTCTCACATCTTATTCTTTGACTTTGGCATTCTACGACATTAGTACCCGTTTTCCGAAATATATTCTTATGCATTGACAATGTACAGCATATGTTTTCTCATTTTGCAAATGCTTTTTTATGATTTACAGTATGGCCGATACTTTTTTGTGTGGAAACATACAAAAATTGATGCGTGGGTGTTCCCCATTGAAGAGATCGGAATGGAAAACAGAATTCAGTCCTTGAGCAGAATTGGCTAATTTGTGAGGTTGCAGTCCCCAAATGGACCGATCCCGACTGTCCAACACAATTAGCCGTTCAACCAATGACAGCATGGCAATTATCGGTTCGACCAATGAGAGGGACTGCATGTTGGTCAATATTAGTCTTTGTTCATTTGTTCCGCATAACTGATAAACCGCCTTTAGGCATAACACACCTGTCTTGTATGATAGGTACAAGCTGCGTAAGACGAGACTGATAGTCTTTTCCACTCGCATCGAGATTGACCTCTACTCTTTTGGATACGTGTGGTGGGTTCTCGAGGTGTGGCTCTTCTCAAACTTGGGACCTCTGGCCCATCCGAGAGAACATCCCTAATGGAAACAAGCTACTCATTTTCACCGGAGTCGAGTTAGGAAATAGGTGTTTAGTGCCTTTCCAAAGGGCACAACATTGGGACCTGCCAGGGATTCAAACCCAGAACCTTTAGAGTCTAAGTCAAACTTACCTAACTACAAGACCACCTTGACAGCTACAAGGTGACAAAGTTCTCCTTCTAGTTCAAACATCTCTATTGGAATTCAACATTAGTATCCATTTTCCATTATTTTTTGCAACTTACGACATATATTTGCTAATTTTGCAGCTTCTTTGTATGAAAAAAAAAAGTATGGTCGCAAGTTGTTATTCTTGATGCATGCATGGATGTCATCCATATAATCAAGACAGTATGGCCTTAAAGAAAAACAGTCTTGTAGTAGTTTGTACATTCCACAGAAACTACATTAAACAATGTAACAAGACCATGGCCCAACAAATTCGCCATTAAAACACAACTTTATTTTGAGGAGGCAACAAAGCTTACAGCTGGAAAAAGGCACACGTAGGGGAAACATAACTGGAACCTCTACGTGTATTTGTACTTCAGGAAAGTAACCAGTACAAAATGGCACGAAATAAAAGAATCCTTAGGGACAGATCTAGAATCTAGACAGCAAAAGGTCTTCCAGTACAGCTATGTCGTGTTGTTCACACCACAAGGCAGTTTCCCCAGTTAGAATGTCAGGGATTGGTTAGCATTTTGGGTAAGGAACATAAATGATGTGCCTCGAGTGAAGTAACTTTTTCATTCTTACAAATGGAAAAGAAAGAAAAATGGAAGGAGATTTTTCAGAGTACTGCTAACATACAAGTTACAATTGTAAGCAGATTAAATTGATGCCATTGTCATCCCTATTTTGAATACACCAGCATTGCTAATTTGTCTTCTATTGAAGAAACCTTAGATACAAACAGGGCTTTGTACATAGTAGAGTTTTAGGTAGAAACAACAGGAGCAATCCACCAAAGTTACAAAATGCACACAGAGAACTGGCACTTGTGGGGATCTTGGAGCTTCAAGGTGTCAACAAATTAATCTATACAAACTTCGTCGTTCAATACATCAAGCAAACCAAAAATTACTCTACCTTTTTTTTCATGTCACATACATCAGACGTTTTTCTGTTCAACACATAACATAGTTTTGTTACCATTCAGGTGTGTATAGCACAGGGTCAAGTACAAGGGAAGGGAAACAGATCTTTCACCTTTGCCGGACCAACATTCTTTGTCATGTGCTTCACTGACCTTTTCTGTATTTTGCTCCGCATCGAAGGAACTCATCTTCTCAACTTACCGGTCACCCAAGAGAAAAACCATACAACAATTGCCTCAGAAAATGATTAATACAGCAACACTAGTTGTCCTACCATACTTATTTCCCATTTGTGAATCTAAATATGTTTAGTAAGTACAAAAAAAGTCAGCGTTGCATTATAAGTGTACATATTAAAGTTGTCACCACTTTTTCTCACATGCCTCCTTGTAATTACTTATATCTAAGTGGTTAATTATCCCTAGAAATAATGTCTATGTGTCCAATTGTTCATTATTATCAATAGTCTTTTGCTGAACATTCCTACCAACCTACAAACTACTATAGCAAGCTATTACAACATAAATCCACAAAATCTATACAAAACATGGGTTATCCCACAAAGGTGTATAAGTCAACATACTTATTCAAGCATTTTGGATTGCAGTTGAAATTTGAAGATGTCAATTCCTCACTTGATGTACGTGTTGATGACTTGGAATGTTCTATTCACACGTCCGTGCCTATCATTGAAAGAAAGTGAAGAAACTGAACTACTGTTAAGGCGTTCATTACTGTGGGAGTACAAAACGGGAGTCAAAAAGCCTGTAAGCTACATATTTATCAACACGCTAATGACATCAGGGAAAGGGCGACCCCTGATTCGTCGAGGGGGAGGATTCATGTCCCTGATTGGTCGGTTGCACCAGGATGTGGGAACACATCTCGGAGGCCCTGCCATGTCAACCTACAACAGCAGACACTTCGGCTTACGCTTCCTCTTCTTATTTGCCAGAGCAGCCTTGGTGGCTGTTTCAAAGACCTCTCGCACTCCCTCTTTGGTCTTGGCTGAGCACTCAAGGTATGCAAAGGCCTGAGGAAAGGGACAGTAAGAGGGAAAACGTTATTCAGAAACTATGGACTAAACTCAGAATCTGGCCTGATGAACCTGTTATAGGTATGTGTTGTGGAATCTGACTGATCAAAACATTAAAATGAAGTCACTGTTTTTGGTTTCTCTAGTTGAGTCTACCGTACCACATTGCACAGCAATATTCACAGCATATGAATGCGACCTTGGCCCCGTTCATGATGCAAAAACAGTTTGATTCGTTTTTGGTATGCCAAGCCGGATTCAGCAAATCATCCCCATGAGCACAAAAGCGGTGTGAAACCAGCTTGCCACGGTGTCTATTACGTCGTACATCCGGGGTCATAGTTTGTGGGTTCATTCTTGGTTAGCGAGAGAAGTGAAAGTTTTTCACTGTCAATCGGATATTTTGGCTGCATTTTTGAATTGTAAAATCTTGTTATGGCCGAGCGAGGAAACGGCAGTCCAGATATCTATTTGGGGGAATCAGGAGATTCAGAGGAAACCTGGTGGCGTCCTTGCAGACGAGTGAGACGACATAGCTTTCCAGTGATGTATGATACAATGCATTTGATAAGGTATTCACAGAGATATGATCAACCAAAATCAAGTTTCTGAATTTTTGAGGGGGCTGAACGTAGTTACTCACATTGATCATCTCTGCCATATGCCGTCCTTCTTCTGTTTTGACTGGTTCTTGCTTCATTTTGGCCAGCTCACGCTTAGTGTTCTCATCGTTCCTCAGATCTTTCTTGTTCCCCACCAAAATGATTGGCACATTAGGGCAGAAGTGTTTCACCTCGGGTGTCCACTTCTCGGGGATGTTCTCTAAGCTGTGTGGCAAGTGGAGTTAAAATCAGCTTTAATGTGTTTACAACAAAAAAGCAAGCACAAGACGAATCATTAAAAAATTTCTAGGTCAGCCCCTTTTCTGGATTGGTACAAGATGAACCAAGATTGATAATAATAATAAGATCCCGCTCCCATCCTAAAACACCCTTGTGTCACATTAATTCTCTATGTTAAACAATAACCAAACTTGTAATCCCTGCCTTGCAGTACTCAAGCTAAGTGTAGAAATAGGCCTGAATCTATATTAAAACATAGAAGAAACTTTATGAAATATTCTATCAGGGCTTTCTCCAGCTTCAAATTTTTTTCCATCCCACTCATTGTTTGGGACTCTATCATTATGTCTATGTTTTTTTTATATTTTCTTTGTTGTTAGATCTGCATTGTAACGTTACGGAAATGCATTTGAACCAGTTTCACGTCATGAAGTTTTCTGGACATTTTTGTCTGCCCCAACCAGTACTTCTTATATACTATTCACTGACGGCATTAAAATGGCAATTTAAAATAAGCAGTCTAGCTATAGTTTCATGCATATTAAAAACAATTTAGTAATTTGAATCTGACTCACAGCACTATCTGTCATATAAAACTCAGTAAAATATGCAGTCCATTTAGATACTGTAAATTCATAAATACTCTCATACTATAGGGACATAATTTTTTGGGAGAAGGGAAAATGTGGTTTTCACAGTGTGTCATTTTGAGTCTGCATATGAAACAATTCTGCAGTAAAGTTTAATGTACTACCGTAGTCTGCAGCACATTGGAAATGTAGATTCAGTGTCATAAATTAGTGAATCTGTATAAATAAAACTACGGCAAACATGTCCAGTACCTGTCTGGGCTGTCAATGGAGAAACACATGAGGATGACGTCGGTGTCTGGGTACGATAGCGGACGCAGTCTGTCGTAGTCCTCCTGTCCAGCCGTGTCCCATAGCGCCAGCTCCACCTGCAGGCAAGAGAAACGGCATTATGGTCTCATACATGAAGGTTATTCACTTTTTATGGACTCAACTCCAACCAATTATCAAGTTATTGCAAGTCTGTCAAAGGCTGCAACAGAAATAGACCATTTGTACTATTTTTCATGATACTGTAAATGTAATAAGCAGATATGTAACAAAAAACATTTAAAATTTGTGGGGACTTAAACTCAGTGTGATGACATTGCTCATTGCAAAAACTGCAAACATAAAACTACCACAAACATTGTACCATATTTTCTTCCATACACTGCAAGGGATTTTCACTTTTGGGGATGCATAAGGTGGAAGAAAGTTAGTGTTTGAAACTGCGCATGAATCAATGACAATCTGTAAAGCCACTTCTCTTCCTGTTACCCCTCACTCAGTACACAGTTTACAGATGCGTGCGCAAGTAACAGTCATACAACACTTCCTCGGTTCTGTTGTGAAGAAATAATAGATGAAGGTGTGAAGCAGACTTACTCATTAAGAGGAAATTCTGGCATGGGATAAAAATTGACAATATGAGTGACTTGCCTTTCTTGAGTAAACAAGATTCACACTTTACAGTTCACACAGGCCACTTTAGACAAAATTATGTTTGAAACCAGGTCATACTTAACAGTGTTATGCATCAATGTAAAATGTTGTCATGGCATGATTTAGTCTGCTGTTATATGGGATGCAAACTGTTGTCATGTTGGTATAATTAGTGTTCCATTATCAATTGTACAGTAACACCTTTGATCGTTGTGTCTTTTGTTAAAATGAAGGACCAAAATTGATTCAGAAGAAACCTAGCTCATGAACTGTCAGGGTGCCACACCCATTTCAATATAACAATTCATTAATATATTACCACACTGTGGTGGAAGGAGGAGTCATGTTTATTACTTGTCTACAAAAACTATTGAAAGAACAAACTACTGTTACTAGTGTTAGTTTTTTCAGGCCTTCTTTACAGAACATGATGAGGAAATGTTAATACATGTGTTACTGTGACTTCATCACTGATTCAGTATTGTGGGGTGATGACTCATCTTGACATTGTGACATCTTGACATCACCATTAGAAGTCAATATTGACACTGGTGGAGCCTCAGATGTGCATTTCATCACTCATTCTTTGAAATGAAATGTGACCCTCTTCCCTACATAGGGATAATTTCATGGCTATTCGTCTAACGGCACAATAGCCTTGCCACAGTCTCCAAGTAATCACACTGAGTTGCCCCTACTCTTCTCTAACTCAGACATTCTTGGGTTCTTTTTCGTACAAATCATAACTATAAGGTTGCACATGCACCCAGCATTCCGCACACAGATCAAACTCACTGTTCCTTCCTTTTTTTGTATGCACGAGCTACATGCTCTGCTATGTTCTGTTGTGCTGTATCTAATCGTGCAAATTCAACAGAATTGGAATTAATTTTTTCTGTTTATTTATTTCAATGTGCATCATTACTAAACCACCCAAGCTGCTACTTTGATAAGGAAGAAACTTATATCATTACTTCTTGGTAGTCATCGTCCCTACAAAATGTAGGGTATCAGGTCTTTTCCCCCCCAGGACGTCCCCCCCCCCCGTTGAAGACATTTCCCCCCCAGGTCGATTCCCCCCCAGTCGTTTCCCCCCCAGTCTGTACCTGACTAATGGTAGTCGCTACGATTGCTAAAATGCACCATCACCATACACCGAATATATACACCTTTATGCTGGATAAAATCAGAAACATTATATCATATATAACGTCATATATACTTTTCCAGCAGGTATTGAGCTGCGCGCCATCATAATCCGACTGTGCAAGCCAGCGCCGGCAACTGTCAAGTTCGCCCGTGGCAACTTCGCTAATTCCGTATTTTCCCAAACTCTGTTCTTCATAGAAATCAAAAGATCTTAGAATATGACTGTTCATCTATTTTCTGACGGAGTATAGTCAATTCTTTGTGTCTTATAGAATAATGTGAAAGTAAATTGTGCATCTAGTATATTTAGAATCTAACGTGATAGTCACTAGCTAAACGGTAACCTAGTTTACAGCTAGACATGGGGGGAAACGACTGGGGGGAATCGACCTGGGGGGGAAACGACTGGGGGGGAATCGACCTGGGGGGGGAATGGTCTTCACCAACACGTTTCCCCCCCTGGGGGGGAATCGTCCTGGGGGGGGAATCTTGAAACCGTGATATGAACAAAAGTTATATGGTACCTACACCATACACTGACAAAAATTGTGTGATAGATAGACACATTGACAACAGCAAACTGTTGGTTTACATGTAATCTGGCTAACACAACAAAGTTAGCAGACCATCATGTTAAATATTCTTTTTACATGTTATATAATATTTTTCTGAACTGACCATTTAAAAATTTTTGTGGTTTTGACTTATCTACATCAAGTATTTTGACAACCTGGCGCAAATTCCCTGTAGTATTAGTAATGAAAATCCATGACACATAGGAAGTTGCTGGTGATGTTAAAAATATAGTATGACGCAAGCTGCTTTGGAGGGAAACTTTACTCCTTTTGATCTCCTAACCTTTGCCTTTTGATCCTTCAACACCGTATGAGTCAGACTTGCACTTCTGTACATATCTAATTTTTTTAGTGAAAGATGCACATTAACAAAATCGTGTCAAACAATAACGTTTTTGTGTATGAATCCATATCTCGGTGTAAATGATGAGAGATTTTGTTACGTATGATGTAGATGGACGGTTAAGTGTAGCGGGTGTTGTTAGGTTAGGAGATCGGGTCACAACCGTCCCCTGCCCCAGCACAAAATGACCTCACAGCCCTGGTATGTCATCATCATGGCGCCCGCCTCAAATTATTTACTTCCCCACTCGCCCCACTGCCTCTCTCCACAAACAAAACACGCCATAATTTTACCCTTAAAAAAGTATCAACCCATTAAAACAGTATCTACACAAGTGCTGCTGGTTTGATTGTTTGAAACGATGGTTGAAAGTTCGGAGATGTGTTTTTTTTTCCTCCACAAACCTGGCAGTCGGCACCCCGGAAGGGCGTGGACCGACCGACCTCGCGTTGGCAGAATCAGCGAAAATCCTCCACTACCGCTTCCCAAACAAATAAATTACGGCCCAAAACAGGTCAAATGTATTCGCATTGCGAGGCTTTTACGAGGTAATTGGAAGCAAAACCCCAGAAGAGTTTGTATCTGGCGTGATGCAAGGAAATACGACCCTGTTATCGATAAATTCAGGGAACTGGTAAAGCCGGTAAACACACAAGGCGGTAAACCGGCCATGCATGCAACTAGGCTAGCTTTTCTAGTCTCCATAGGCATGCACAGCTGAAAAATAAGTCACCCAAACGTGCAATCTATAAAACACGACTTTATGCGACAAACCACAGCAAGTATACTCGACAAAAAAAGACAAAGAACCTACCAGTTTGCCGTCAACTTCGATGTCTGCTACATAGTTTTCGAAGACAGTGGGCACGTAGACCTCCGGAAACTGGTCTTTGCTGAAGACGATTAAAAGGCAGGTTTTACCGCAAGCACCGTCGCCTACTATCACCAGCTTCTTCCGTATTGCCGCCATTGTTTCTAACGGCTCAGTTATGAAGTTTTAGCGGAAATCTGTGACCAAATTCTGTCGGATTCGCCAAAATTCTCTCGAGGAAGAAATTCAGACAAATTACTGTTAGAATTCAAAATGGCGGCACGCAAAGCACACTGGGCAATCCACACCCACCAGCATGCTTTGCGCGTGAGTAGTTGGTGTGGAGCCTTTTCAATCGTTGTGCAAAGGAGGCTATACCTTTGGAAATCTCATGCGTTTCCCCCCATAATTGATGAGAAAATGCTAGAATGACCTTCTATGTAGCCTAATCCAAAAATAGGCTAGAAATCTGATTTATTTATTTAATATCAATTGATCTTTCCTTTTCGAGAGCCATGGGCCTTTGTCAGAATATAAATGTCAAAGATTGTACCTGTACCGCAGTATCAAGGAGGTTATATCATATGTAACTGATGTAGTATGTATACTGATGAGACAAACATTTGACGACTTAGGGTCAATGTGTGTATGTTATTCATTTTTTGTATATTTTAATGTACTTTGGTCTGGTGACAAATTTCTATATGCTTGATGTTCATGCGAGATGAAAAATATCTATTAAAACTATAACATTTTTCAAATTACATCAATTATCATAAATTGTGAAGTTTTCACTGTTTTATTCGAAGTGATCTCTCTCTGTTAACTGTTTTGCATAGCGTAAGTAGGTTTTGAACTCAACTCATCGCGAATGCCTCCTTTCACCCTCCTACCAGAGAATTACGTCCCCACAAGTGTAAAAATCAATCTACTGTATGCAAAATTGATTCAAATTATGTTTGTACATGGCAACATACTAAATATGATTATTGTACTTACCAATACAATAGATGATTCTTTCAGTTGTATACAAAAAAAGATGTATGGAGACCCTGGCATCAAATTTGTGATGCAGATTTATTAACTTTGTGAGAAATAAGCCATACAAAGTAAACCTGACTTCAGTCCATTCCTCTGAGCAAATATTACAATTTCTTTAGGTCTTCTAATGGAAAGTTGCAAATCAAGTAATCATGAAATCTTGATGCAAACAAACAACATGGTAGCTACAAACCTTTAGTGGACATTGATCTATAAAGGTCAATATAAGTATTTAAGCTGTGCAAGACAAATGTAGGACACCGGTTTACCACAATAGATCAAACTTAGTTCACTGAAAGTTTCTTAACTGTTCCACCTTTATCGACCATGAAGATATGTAGCAGACATATCTTTCAGGGGGACATGTCAAATAACACAAAAGCCTTCCACTCCCTATAACTTATAAGGTTTCCTCTATTGACTTACACTCAACATACAATCATACAAAGACAATCACCTTCAGAACAACATATCATTAAAACAATTGAGATTGTTTCTGCCTTTACATTAAAAGGCCACATGTAGGCCACATAAAAATATCCATCCCGCTGAAAAATGCAAATACATATACATCACAAATCAAACCAAAACTAAACTGGCTAAATTGAGACCTTTCTTTCTCAAGTCTTTCGTTAAAATGTAAAGTTCATATAGACACCAAGGACTAGTTATTGCTTTTAATGTCAATGTATACTGATAAAACCGCTGGTATAATTCACTGATTTCATTGTGGAAGTGCTATTATTAGTGAAATAGCTCCACACCAATCTGAAAGCTCGGAACACACAATTTGCTTACACTACATGCTATAATATGGAGCATATTGTAGACAGGAATATTGATCAATGTGCTCATACACTCCTTTGGTATGGTACTAACTGCTGTATTTATAAATGTACATGTAGTTATCAATCTGAGGATATATGTTTTGAGAAGTTGCACAGAGTTGTGAGAAGCAAGGAGGCTATACATTTGTACATTATTTTTGCAGCAAGCTATTTCCGCATATTAGTTATAGGAGAATTACCATCTCTCCTTGACTAGATACTGTTTGTCATGGCATTAAGTCTTACTCTGGGGCATGGACACTTAAAATGTGTTCTTTGTGCGTCTCACACTATTTTGAATATTCTGATGGGATTTTCCAACATGGCTGTGACGACAACACAAATAACATACTGCTTTTAAACAAGCAGTCATCGTTTCACAATATGAGAAAGATGCATATAATAGACGTTAGGTCTTACACATTGTGTATGTCACATAACTACTAAATGTTGCAGATGTAGTAATATCAAATAGACTCTGATAAACTTTCATACTGAAAATGGCAATAATTTTGTAAATCTTTTTTTAATGTTGACCATTATTTCTTTGTCGAAGGTTGGCAATTGTTAGTATTAATCTCTCTCACTACCATGGTGCCATACAAATAAATTTCATGGAAGAGATACAACACAATCTCAACTACTAATGGTTGGAAAGTTTTTGAGAAGTAAGCACTGCAAGAGCCTCAAGTTAGTATCTAACTGAGTTAAGGGGAAGGAGACCAAGTTATATGCATGCTTAATAGACCAATCCTGACTGTCCATCACAATTACGGTAGGAGTCCCACCAATGATAGCATGGCAATTACTGGTTCAACCAATGAGAAGGTTGGGTGCATGTCCGTCAAATATTTAATTTTCTACGTTTTTACTTTCTATTTCTACATTTTGACAGAGGTGGACGAGACTATGAGATTGGTCTATTGGCAGTCATGGCTTTGATCTTGCGGATTAAGAAAAATAAAGGCCAAACATCCGTGCTGTGTTAAGAACTAATCCACCCCAGCCCACGATTTTTGCCGCTTTGCTTCCTCGTCGTCACTATCATTGTCCGATGGCCGCTTGATGTTACCAAACAAGGCATCGTGGCTGAGAGTACGTGAACCCGTGAAAACGGGCCCACTTCTCTTGGAATGAACATCCTTCTGGTAGGGGAGCTGCTCCAACCTATTGTTGCTACTTGCAGCCTCAATCTAAAGACAAGAGAAACAGCGTCAATGTTTGTGTTATTAATTTTTTTCCTTCAAATTATCAATATTTTCAAACAGGTTGATATGCTTAACATGCAATTAACAGAAGCAGCAATATACAACAGCTGATGTTCTGGACAGGCACACATGTTTATGCTGGAAGCACTGAAAACAACATAAAATGCAAATACATCTACATGTACATGTACACATTTGATTCACCATCCATCAAAATTGACATGCAATCACAGGGCTCGAAATACTGGGTGAATAATATGCACTTTTATGCAAAGAGAATTAAGTAGAGCGGTGCACCTAATTTTTTAAAGTGGGTGCACCTGTCAACCTAGATACTTGGTATTTAGGGTCGTGTACGACTTGTTCTAGACATTTAAAGTGTTAGAAAAAGGTTACTGTAATTTGTAATTACATTTTGCTGACTGTCTACTAAGTCTAATATTGTGCACTCAAATTTTTTTTCTGTGCACCTAAATTTTCAGTTTAAGTGCACCTATTCCCAAGAATACCTTTCGAGCCCTGAGTCACTAAGTCTTGATAATTTGATATGGCATTACACAATTCACAGTGTCAGTGAGCGCTACACTACATTGGGATTGAGCATAAAAATCATGCTGGGTGATGGAGTAGAGGCCCCTCTACCACAAAATTAGGTCAAACCTTTTCTATAAAATGGGTGCAACGAAATCAATTTTTTCAGGACCTGGCTCCTGTACTACAATTAAAGTGTAGATGTGTAGATGAATGCTTTTGGACATGTGACTCACGCAATCCATCCATGTTATGCATTGCATGTATCATAAATTAATCAAATGTATGTCAGCCCATTTTCAAACATAGCTCTCACTAGATGTGTACCATTAGAAACTTGTATTGACTCTTAGACTAACATAGAAACCCATATCTGTTTAAAAAAAAACAGCCTGTAGAAATTGTGTTCATGTATGTCTGCACTGTTGTCAAACCATTGTGTTGATAGAATGTATCAAAATAAGAGTGCCCCAAGGAAAGGTTTAGAACTTCTGCCTTACATGTACATTGGGTGTATACAGTACAAACAACACCTAAAATCATGTCTGGAAATCTCCAACTCTGCCAAGTATAATTGAAGATTTCGATTCATATAGGATATTGCACAACATCTGACAGTCAATTTAGAATAATAGATAGACACGAAGAAAAGGCATCCTTTGGTTTTGTTGGTCAAATCATTTCGAATTTATCGACACTGTATATATATATATATTTACCATATACTACAATGTATTTAATTGACTCCCATATTTGAAACTGGGATATTCTTGTGCTGATAGATGTGTGGGATAAAGGCCTAACAAATCCATGCTGCCAGGAGTTGGGAATTGCAATGAATTCTAAGCTTGTGTTAATCAAATTTCCATGTATCAGAAGTGTGCACTGAAAATGTCATGACAATCTATTTACAACTTCTTTCACTAACAAACAAGCAAAACACACACACAAACATACACTTATATATATACATATACACACACACACACACACATGCATGCACAGCCACAGACACAAAACACACACACAGGTGGCTCTGGAAGCATATCTCTCTTATGAAGTTAAGATGACAGAAACCATACAGAGAATCAAAGACTTTCGTGGCTAGCTGCATATTAACAGCATTTTCATCATGGAGCTAATGGATGTTTGATGTCTATTAACTCTTCCCGTATCACCTTTGCAGGTAACAAGGTATGTTTCCTGGTTCTTGCACCTTCAACCTGGAAGCAGAATTATAGATTAAGGAGAAAGCAATTGTCAGAACTGGTTTGTCTGTGGATTCTACAAACCATCATGTACATGTAACACATGCTACTGCATGCTGTCCTGCTGGTGAAAACAGATAATTACAGGTTAGCATTTTCTGCTGTAGGGATATCAAGCCAAAATCGTCTAGAATGCAACAGTTAAAACTCATGATCATAGGTCATGGACTTCTTGTTGCAATGCTTGTTGTCAGCATCTAATTCATTAGATTGTCCAACACTACATGCACACATCTGGCACCTTTGCATTTGATTGTCATAAAAGGAAAGAAAAATCTGGTGAACTTCTTTATCAGAATTCTTTATTATGTTTTACTCATGCTTCATTGTAAGGTCACATCAATTTCATTTCTTGGTTCTCGGTTCTCAGACAGTTTTGTCTAAAATCTTAGCAAGAGGACATGGACAATAAAATGATGGAATGAAAATTTCCATCCATCTGGCTTTGTTCATTGCCTGAAATTGTATCAGGGTTTGGGATAAAATACCATACCTCAGTAAGCACTTGGTCGAGGTTGACCAACACCCTGTCAGCATCCTTAGTATTGAAGCACATGGGTCCTTTCAGCTTCAGCACATTCCGATGGGGGCCGTCTGTACTCAAGAGGATGAACCTCTCCTTCATCCTACAACAATGATACATGTGAACAAGGTTAACTAGAACTCTGTTAGAGCTATGAAACAGAAGCCCTCAACCTAATCAATGCACTAGCTACTTAACTTCCAATGTAGCCCAGAATAAGTCACAATCAGCTTATGCACACAAAGCCAAGTGAACCTCAGACACAGCAAGCAATACACACAAACCAATTGCTAACATCATATAACAACTTAATTGCACAACAATTGTACAAGGTACAAAGTATGGCATACTGATACATAACTACAGTTTTTTTTATAAGGCTTATCTACCTAATACAAGTTAGAGTGTGTAGTATGAGTAGAAAACGAGTACAATGTACTAAACAAGCCCCCCTCCCCCCCCGAATTTGCAAGGTTCCAGCAATAGTAACTACAAGATGTTCACCTGTAAATGATATGCTGTGCCTCCGCTGTGGCAGGTTCACGGCTTCTCTTGTCTTTTACCAGGTCTATTCCGATGAAGAAGCCAAGGCCCCTGTGAGACATAATCCACAGATATTTCAACATAACCAGTCTGTGACAATTATTCCATAATTAAGGGTTACCGACCTGCCCCGAGGTGTACAATGTATATGTATATGGTGTTATCAGGCCTGGTCATTTGCTATAACTACCAAATAAAATCACCAAGTAAGCGAATCCTCTCCTCTCCTTCTGACTGGTCAACGTCATCTGGCTATTACAAAAGAAGTCGACGGTTCCACTTACAGTGAGGGTGCTGTTTTCAGCCCTTCCGCTTAAATTTGACTTGTATTGATTGAAATGATGTGTTTACAGATATGATAGAACAAGTAGAAGTATTAGACAATTTCTGCTGACTACAGTACATATACTAGACTACAATTTAAGTATACTGCATTTACTAGGGCACTGGTTAGTAAGTAACACATTTCAAAGGCAGTGGTTACCTGACATCACCAATGATGCTGTGCTTTTCTCCCAGCTTTCGGAACCCCTCCATCAGATAGTTGCCCACCCGGCTGGCGTTACCCATCAGGTCCTCCTTGTCAATCACATCCATCACTGCCAGGCCAATGGCACACGAGACAGGGTTGCCTCCAAACTAGCAAACAGAAAGGGTGGAAACATTGATGAAATAATCAGCAGTGAGTGATGTCTAGAGTAGGGCCCTTCCACAGTCCAGTCTTGTGCAGCTTGTACCGACTGCCAGGCCAATGGCACACGACACAGGGTGGCCTGCAAACGAGTAAACAGAATGGGTGGAAACATTTGATTAAATAATTAGCTGTGATGGCTTGAGTAGAGCCCTTCCTGGAACTTAATTGTCAAGTCTTGTATCTACTGTACAAAACTGGTGTGTTATGCCTAAAGGTGTTTTAGCGGTTATGCGAAACAAACAGACTAAAAAAAAAATACTCACTGTGTTGAAATATTCCATTCCCGTTGCTCCAAAGGCCTCCGCAATTTCTGGTGTTGTGATGACAGCAGACATGGGATGGCCGTTTCCGATCGGTTTTCCCATCGACACAATGTCTGGACAGGCCTCATCACCCACTGCCTGGAATGCCCAGAAATGCGAGCCCACCCTGCCGAAGCCAACCTGTACCTCATCTGCGATACATACTGCGCCAGCCTCTCGTGTGTGCCTGGTAATGAAGAAACAAAGAAGTTCAACAAATGCATCAACAAGTAGCTCTCTCTACATTTTCCATCAATTTCAGCACTACATTCTGCACAATCTACAAGTACTCCCTCCGAATGATACATGTAGTTTTAATTACTTACAACAACTGAAGATACCAAATGCAATGTACATAGACAGAAAGTTGGCAATTGTTGAGCCACACAAAATATACTGTTTTTAAGAAGCTTTTTAAAAAGCTTTTTCTTCACTCTATGGCAACATGGTCCCCCTTACCCCTATACAACATATACATGTAAAGTGCACCAAGCAAAGACATGATGTAACATACTTGTACACCTCTCGCAAGTAACCAGGAGGCGGGATGATCTGGCCTCCACAGCTTTGCAGGGATTCATGAATGAAAGCTGCAATCTGAAGAGAAAAGCATGTTGAGAGCAACCATTTCTTACACTTTACAGTCTGACAGAGAATTAAGATTTTCATTCCTTTCTCTTGATTAGCCTGAATTCAATCAAGCCTCCTGTGACCGCTCGCTGCCCTGTAACCGCCTCGCAACCCAAGAGGGGAGAGAAACCCCCGGACAGCTGGAGTTTGCGTTATACAGACTATCTCTTGATAATTCATTCACAAAAAATATGTAACTTTAACGTTCAATCAGGGCTGTCTCCAGTTTGAATTTTTCCCGTCCCACTCATTGTTTGGGAGCCCACGTGGTTAATTTCCGCTGTTAAATCTGTAATTTTAAGCTTATGAAAATACATTTTCATCAGTTTCAGGTCACATTCTAAGCAGATGTTTGGTTTTAACAAAACAGTGTTCCTCCAGTGGCATTACCAAAGACAGTGTTAAGCTACATTGTAAAATGTCAACCTTACTATGGTCATACCATGGAGAAAAATAAATTTTTATTGCAAACAAGGTTAACTTATAATAAATGATGACTACATGTTGCAAATCACAGTAAAAATACATATTCTGCAGCAATATATGCCAAATTTTGTATAAGTTTAACAAAAACCCTGAATGGTTATTCTTCTTAGCCTTTGGATATTACCCTTGTTGTGGTAATCTAATCATCAAACCATCTTAAAGCTAGGTGATTTCAAAGGTATTGTCGTAACTGTCTATGTAACTACATTTAGGTCTGTATCACTTTCTTAAGCTTAGTGAGTAACTTGATACATGGTTACCACAACAGGGATTCTAAACAATTTTCATCACCATGGCAACCCTTTGAAATAGTAATCAAATTCTAACTCTTCCTTGAGGGATGGAATCAGATATTGAAAAAATTAAACAAAAGTGTGCCGAAAGAGCTAGAAAATTATCAGTGACTTTGAAAGGAAAGAAAATATAATAGGTGTTATTAAGACAATTTGGGACGTAAAAAAACTGAGCTGTCTACAGATCTGTCACTGCTCCTTACCTTTCTCCCCCGTCTGCGGGCACCATCAATGGTGTGCTTGACCTCCATGGCATACTTCTTCCCAACATCAGGTACATTTTCACGGTACAGACCTCTGTAGACATCTGGTACAGGTACCTAGAATAGATTCATCATAAAGCTTACTTTCGGCACATGCAACAGGGCTTTTTCTAAAGAGAGGAATAAGGGCATAATTTATGCCCTTTTGTGCTCCCAAAATTGGAGCTGTGTTTTTTCTGCGCACCTAATTTTTTAAGGCTAGGTACTGTACACATACCCCCCCCCCCAAGACAATTTAAAGCCCTGAAACTTCACACAAGCTTGAAGACAAGGAAACTCATACTCACCAAATGAACAAATGGCTTCTGTCCCTCCCCACCAGTGTGGTTAAACTTGTAAGGACTGATGTCGATAAGGGACGACACATGGCCATGGTATCCACTGAAAGCAAACAAGTAAAAGGACAAATCAACTGCAGGGTGGTAGCTGTGGTACTAAAGACCAAGCGCTTTCTGGCTTCTGCTCCATAATTTTGTCATTCATACAGAAGGTGTGTACAGAACACATACAGTATACGCAACAAAAGTTTACAATAATGGTAACAAAAACATATGGTTCTCTTAAGTTTATATTGTTAGTGGGACAGCTACCGATGAAGGGACAGAAACACCAATTGTTAAACAGATATCTCGCTTGACTGTACCAAATTGCACTAGGAAATTGGGCCAACTTTGCAAATTTTCCCTTGCGGTCACACTGATGTACAATGCACGATTAAAATACATGACCTCTACAAACAAAATGGCCACGCCCAGGATGTCACATGCTCTGTTTCTGCTACAAATCAGATACAAGATGACTTTATTGGAAATCGCAGTGTTGTCACTGAATTAACAAACCAATGTACAATTAGTCACTATGATTTATCACAAAGACAGTTATAACTTACAGTGATTACAGCATTTTGCACACATCTGCACCATTTCGGCAATTTTCACAAAATTTCAATTCAGTGCAATCTAGTGAGATAAATGTTTTCACCGCTCTCTGACGAGAGTGCCACAAGCAACATGGTGTGGAAATCAATTATCACAATAACTAAGTATGTAAAAGATGCCTTAAAAACAAAACACCATACTACTTACTTGTCCATCACAACAACATCGTAGTTTCCTGTGTATGTTCTTGCTAACCTAAGGGCCAAGTCGTTTGCCTCCGAGCTGGAAAAAAAGGAGGACAACCGTCATTGCAAGTAAACAGACGGAATCCGTAAAAGTTGAGCTCCTGGTTCCAATTAGCTGCTAACTGGGAGATCCTGTACAATCCAGGGTTAGGGCATCTCAGTTGGGGCTGGATCAGGAAGGGTGGAAAATGGGGGTCCTGTTTTCGAGGAGGTGCCTAGAAGTAGAACACATTAAAGGGGAAGGGCTAGCAATCCTGAAAAAACATATACCCAGTGCGGCTGAAACAGCAACAAAACTTGCTTTGGCACTAAAAGGGTCAGTACAGTCAGAAAATTTGGGTAAATCCATTTTTTGTGTTGGAAATTACAGTTAAAATTTATTTCAGAAGGGTCAGTACAAATGTACAAACATGCCATTAATGCAGTAATAATGTACAACTGTAAGTCTTGAGATGTTCACCTTTATCTTCGCAGTTTTCTAGATGTGACCTCTGCATTGCAAAACACCATGAGTATGTATTTCCACTAAATCACAAAAAAATGTACTACAGAATTGTAACGTTTAACTCAAAACACTGTGAAACAGCCTTTTGCATCTAACCTTGTAATTAAGTCTGTCTGTGAAAATAAATGAATTTACAGTAATATATGAACAGCTTACCCAGAGTTGACGAAGTAGCACACAGAAAGTCTTTCAGGGAGTGTAGCAGTGAGGCGCTTGGCGTATGTCACCAGGTTGTCGTGGAGAAATCTGGAGTTCGTGTTCAGCACCGACATCTGCTCTGTGCATGCCTTCACAACTGTAGGGTGGCAGTGGCCCACTGAAAAGACATTTGCAAAACAGTTACACATCTATACACAGCACTGTTTCTATACACAACATTGTTTCTACTGCCTAACCCTAACCCTATGACCAATTCAAATATGGTGACGAAAAGGCAGAGGGAAGGCTAAAAGTTTGCTGCTTCTCCAAGCCTGAGCCCAGTGTGCCAAGCAAAACAAAGAAGATCTGCTATCACTGATGCACATTTTCCTTATACATGTAGCAACTATTCTGCCTATCTATATAAATAGGGCTGTATATCATACATGATATCTGACAATGAACCAAAAGCTGTCTATAAATAATCTACTTTAAATTAGTGTAGGCAAGGAGGTTAAAATCTGATTTTAACCTCCTTGGTGTAGGCTAGTGCCTTTTACACATTGTTAACACCAACAGTCACAGACAATGGATGAAAAGCTGTGTCTTAGACTCTTACCATGTGCCACATTGTTGATGCAGTCAAGATACTGGTTCCCCTGCTCATCGTACATGTACTGTCCCTCCGCACGGACTATCTTGATGGGGCTTTCCTTGAAAAACAGCTTACAGGAAGGTCTAGAAGAGTGGCAGAAACAGATAAGATGAACAATGGTGCAAATTTCAAGTTCAATTTTATCAATAGATATAGATAGACAGTCAATAGAATACAAGTTAGACAATATATAACTGAATTGCAACAATTCTTAAATTGATTTGAAAGTCAATGCTTTTATCTAATAACATGCAATGAATTGAAGTTGAAAAGTTACTTGTCTTTTAATTTGAAGACAAGTGTTGATTTGGGTGAGTTTATTTTTGCAGTTCTTGAGGTGAGTTTTATCGGCTGTGTCCAAAAAATGACATTACAGTAAGCTGTGATTTTGCTGATTCCATATGACAGTTGCAGGGTGCGAAATACTTTTTTGAGCCAGGTTGCCCATGTTGCAACCTAGGGCAAAGGCTAGGTTGCACATCCAAATTTCAGGTTGCTCCAGCAACATTCACCGATTTCTTCAAATCAAGCTCGTATGTAGCGTATAATACTACTAATATTCCAAATATAAACAAGAGTCCGTAGGACACAATTCTCCGTGAAGTATTTATAGTATGTACAAGTATTGACCCACACAAATTGCATCTCTGCACAGACCAAGTAGTGTTTTAGAGCAAGTAAAGAAAAAGTGTTTGTTTATCTTTTTCTTTCAATACAGGAGTGGTCAACTTCCTGAAAAGTATGTTTTTACAGCATGGCACGGATGGGATCTAGAAATTCCGGGAAAAGTCACAAAGTTAGCTCTAGATGGCCCCTTTTCAATTATCAACGAACCATTCAGCCTTACAACTAAGATGTATCAGAAATCACAAATATGCAGTAAATCCTCTTTCCACAATTTATTGCAGGCCGGCCTGATCTATAGCTATCAAGCTATTTGCAATAAAAAAGGCTAATGTATATTATCGTAACATTTCACGAAGGTCAAAGGTCACCAGATCTAACCACCCGGAAGTGACACTGGCACGTGCACTTTTCTGAGAGATATTTCTCAACAATCTTTCATCCCCTGCGTAAACTTTTTACATTGTCACAGCCTCCGTACTATAAACTACAAGTGTGGTAAGTTTGAAGGTCCAGAGATTTGCCATTTTCACACTGTGCGTAAAAGTGCATCGTCCGTCCCGTGCGCACATACTGTATGCGAGTTGCGAGTGGACACGGCATACTTAATACACAGACTGGAGGTCACTCTGCACATGTTCGCAGCTAAAACTCACAATTCCCGTTGCCGCATTGGTATGTAACTTGGTATATCGTTTGCTAGGTTGCGTGTGGTGATGCACGTTGTCTATTTTTCAATGTAACAGTGACTATACGATCACAGCAAGTAAGGAAGATTTATACCCCGTATCTGCCTGAAGTATTCCAGTCATGCATAACGGATTATAACATGGTCCCTATGGCAGGGCAGTGGGACATTAATTATAGGGGTGCAATTACGATATTGGATTGACGTTTAAAGTAGTTATGGTGTAACAAAGCTATTGTGCATCACCACGCCGAACCAGGCAAACGATATGCCAAGTTACACACCAATGCGACAACGGGATCGTGAGTTAGGCTCTCTTTACATTATACTTTTGCCGTCAGCGCCACTGGCGTCAGCGCCACTGGCGACAGCGGGAACCCCGTGTAAAGACAATTCCCGTCGACGTAGTCCCGCTGTCAACAAATTTTCTCCCGTCAGCTTCGAAGCCGTCGCCCGTCAGCACAGCGGGAGTCCCCGTCAACTTCAAACTCCGTCTAAAGAGAATACGTCGGGCTCGCGTCAGCGGGAGTCAGGGTTTCGGCGATTAGCATAAAGCACGCGTTGATTAGCATACTGTAAGTCTACTTAGATCCCCGGTATATATATAGAGAGAGAGAGATTCGCGGGATCCGCGGCGACTTTTGTGCCGTGCATTCATTTCCCCGCGGATATATTTATCGTACTTGTGCCCCCCTCCACACATTTAAGAGTGATGAGCATGGAATATCTACACATAAACAAGGCTTTGCATTGTAGTTTAATACGGGCGGGGAGACGCCGTCTACCGTTGTACGATCATACAGTTTTGTTTCTTGCTTTTGTTATGCTTACGCCCGATACTTTCTACAAGATGGCGAAATGCAAGCACCGCAGGTGTCTGTCAGATTTCCGGGCGGTGTGTCTAGAGACGTCGCGACAGCGGCCTCCCGACAGCGGGAAATTTCGCCGCTGACGCGAAAAACGTAATGTAAACTGCGCCTTATAGCTGCGAACGCGCAAACAAAAGCATTTCCAATACTCCCAGAAGGAGGTCATCCTCCTTCCCGGAGTGATTAGATAGTATTGTGTTCCCATTGACCTAACAACATCTTGTTTAGCCAAGGGCAGTGTGTTTTCCTCTTTTTCAGCTCAAATTCCACATCTATGAAGGGTTTTGGATGGTTTAAAACAAAAAAGTGTTGATTTGTTTATTTCAATTGAAGATTTACCGAATTTTATGAGTGACAATGTGTTTTTGTGAGCTTCCAGGGCTCCGATTGAGATCTTTGGCTCAAAATATAAGGTTGCACACTGCGCTACCTGGGTTTGGAATTAACTTGCACCAACCGGAATCTTGTTGCACTGTGCAACGAGGTATTTCGCACCCTGCAGTTGTTAAATTCACTTCGCAATGTTTGTCATGTACCCAGTGGAAGCTAAGCAAACTAACAATTGTAATTTCTACAGGGTACTGAGTATTACCAAGGAGGTTTAATTAAACCTCCTTGGTATAAGAGTTACAGTTTTAGAAATATCATTTTTTTGTTCAGAATTTGTTCGTGTGACAACAGATTAACTATGAATCTGACCAAGGACGTTACTAACTCCTTGATCTGACTAGGATCAAGGAGGTTAAACCTTGCTAGGATGAATGATCAAAATTTTTGTGAAAGGTTTATTTGCTCAGGCATTATCATCGCGGCTAAGGCAGAGCTCTACGTCACTTGTAAATATCAATCAACGAGCCATCAGTGAAGTCTACTCTCGAACATACTCACTAAATGTTATTGTTAGTAAAAAGTATATGCAACAGTTGAACTTGAGCAGACCCAGACGACTCTGGACAGGCAAACTGTAGGATATTTGCAGAATTGCGCAATCCAAATTATGGTCGGGATTTAGGTCAACGTTTGCTACGTTTGCATGTTTACTTGTGGCGGGATCAAATCTTTGCCTTTTTGCAGGTTCGAAACTACAAACTATCCACAAATAAAACCATAACTGCTACACAGGGCAAGAATATACAGTTTAGCCAGCCATGGATATATATTTTGAGGACTTTAGAAGGAAAGAGGAAGGAGTTTATGCATAAATTTGCTCGCTGCGCGGCCATGGGACCCCACATATTTGCCCCGTTATCCACTACTCACCCGTAGTGCCTCAGCCGCAGTTGGAGGGTTTCTTCCTTGGGTAGCGACTCCATTGCTTCCACGCAGAGAAAGTCTACAGTTCAGATCTCAAACTGTATTAGATATTTCTGACGAAGGCTAGACGCAGACGTTTTAGCCCCGCGTCTCCGGGACGGTTCCGAGGTCACAGTTGTTGTTTGCAACTGACGTCAGACTGTGGGTGATCACGTGGTGACGGAAGAGTCTACTATTTCAAGGATGCTTTACAAGTGTTAATCCTATAGATTAGGAATTAAACTGTCTGAACAACTATAAAGTATTGTGGTTTGTATCAAATAAAATTAAAAACAAATAAAATATCTGTATTATTTCTAGAATATTTCATTTTATTGGTGACAATAAAACATTCTCCCCATAATATTGCCCATATCAAAGTGGACTTGTCTACAGCTACGTGATTTGCAGACGTCCCGCGAGTGATGCGCACGAGGATTGTGCATGCAGGAAGCTACACTACCCCTGGCCCTGGTGCTGAACCCCTTCCCCTTACCCGGCTGGAACCTCGGGACATGCTGACATGGATGACATCCTTTGGGAAATAGAATTAAAAAGTTCGGGAAAAAGAGCTGCCTTCATTTATTAACATCGGTGAGGAAGATTGATCAAATGACTGAACACACAACTTGTCCGTATACAATTAATATTTTTCTTTTGTTCTTTTATATCTTCTTTTTGATGAAGTAAGTTGTATGTAGTACGTTCTCTGAGAGACATGTGTGTACGAGTCACTTGTATATACTGCATTATACAAGTAGAAAAAGATATAACGTTATATCAATACTGGACAGCGTATTCGAGTTCAAATAACTTAACTAAGTTAACAGCCTTTGTGACCAGACTGCAAGGGAAAATCTTCATGACAGCTAGGAACATCCTGTCAGCAGTGATAAAATCTTATTGACAGGAACGTGCAGTTCCCAGGTTTCAGTTGTTTTATTATAGTCACCTCTATTTAGAGACCATCGTCGCATATTAATGGTTTTATCGCCGGTCTTGTTTGATCTTCTTCCTCTTCTTTCCTTTGATGCCCACAATCCTCGTAATGATCATTCGGGCATATTGGACGTGCGCTGCTGGCTTATGTCAACGGTTCTGCATCGAACACTCCTATACTCAATCCATAACCCAATCTCGTAGTCCTAAATCCACAGCCAGGGTCGGGTATCGAAAAAACCGCAGCATGATAATGAGTTGGAGATTGGCAGAGGCACGTGACACAAAAGTTCTTGGAAGACTTCATTCATTAGTATCCGTTTTCCGATGGTTTTGTTTTCCAATTTACAGCATACATTTGCTAATTTTGCAGCTTCAAATTTGTATGATTGATAGCATGGTTGCAAACCGTTTTTGGAAACGGATGAAACTTTATGCGCGCGCGGATGTCATCCATATAATCAAGGCAGTTTGGCCTTCTTGAAGTAACAACGAAGATTCATGAGAGACCAAAGTGGACATTAAGTCAGCTCAGCAAATAAGAAATTCACGATTCGCTACTAAGTCAGCGGGAGGTATATAGGTGGATAACTTTGGAGAATTTCAAGTGAGTCCACACGATCAGAATGGAGATAATATTACAAGCAGTTGACGCGGTATTCTTGTACCAAGCAGGGACGGACACGATCAAACACGCCATATCGCCGTGTTATGTCGTATGAATTATAAGACGGAAAGCAGCGTTATGGTGAAAATTACATTTCAAATAATGCATATTTTCTTATCTCCGATTGAAGGTTTATCTGAGTTGGTAGAACTATTTCTGTAGCATGACTAAATTGTTACTTGCAACACAATGGGAAATGGGTAAGTCCTGGTATAGAATGGTTTCCTGGTCACTCTCTATTGAAGAGATGCAGCCATTAGTTTTTCTGGGCCGGGGTGAGATCGAGAGAAAGTACAACATAAGGATGAAAACTGTGCAGGAATACAAAACTTCTTCGGTTTAACACAATGTAGTTTTATTAGTTTTCCAGTGCAGTATCTTACATCAACATGTGCATACGAATCATTTGGCCTAAGTTACTTCTGATCGAGGCTATTACGTTTCAAATGTTGATGAAATTCTATAGTCAATAGTCGCCTTCGTCCCGAGTAGGTGGTGACTAGAACCGGACTGTGTTTGTAGCGCAGCCAGTTGACTTGGGCCATGTATTGGGTGTTGGTAAAGTTAACGTTGACGTATTGGTTTGCGATTTAGTCTGTCGCTCAGTGTCGGATGTACACGATGGTAAGTTGTGTCTATTACCTGAGACGTAGAAAAAGCAGTGTTGCTCACACGACCGTCAACCACTGAGGGACAGACTCAGATAACCGTATAGCGACTCTGGAGGGTGTCTTTTGCTTGTTGCCTTCTTTATGACACTCACACGGAAGGCTACAACCAAAAGACTCCCTCCGAGAGTCGATGCGACTGAGGGTAAACCAGTGTGATGTCAACATCTAGATGTCAAAACAAGTGAAAATGGCCTTAGTCTCGACGCATGCGCATGGCTTTAGTTGCTATCTTAAGACGACTGTTGACTATCTATATGCAACATTTGTGAAATCAAGGACGTCAGGCTTACAAATCGTACTTCATTATTAAATGATAATCTACAGCACTGTCTTCAATCAATAAGTGCCTGGGATCGTTAATCAATGTCATATACGATCATGTGAGGCTGTTGGAGATATCGCCCATGGCTTGTCGTTGCCTGCTGGCCGGTCTACTGCTGGTCTCACTGCAGACGACGCTTCTCCCTCAGGTAGATGGTTGCCATAGCGATGACCATGATGGATCCACAGGCCACAATACCAACAGCTGCCACCATGTTTCCATAGGAGTACCTGATTGGTGTTTCTGAAAATAAAATAGTTACACGCATGTCAAGTTTTCTATGTGATACATTTCACATGTTGTATTTTGGGATTGATTTAAAGACTTTTGTTGCTGCACATATCTATGTCCCGAGGCCAGTTATGCACAAACCATAATTCCTGTAGCATAACTGGTAGTAATCTCACAGCTGAGCTCCTGGTTCCGATTAGTTGGTAACTGGGAGATCCAGGTTCAAATCCTGGGACAGGACATCTCGGTTTGGACTGTGCCCGATTTTCGGAAGGGATCTATCTGTGTTCCTCGTCCCGTGCTATTCGAGGTACCTCGAGCACGTTAAAGGGGAAGGTTAGCAATCTCTTCCTGTAAAAATGTGCCCTGAGAAGCATTATGGAAACTTGCTGACTGATGTTGCACTAGGCACTACACGACAATAATATGATCATGAAGTAACGTGTATCCCCTGATTTGACTCACCATACTCCATAGCTGTCTTGGCTTCCCTCTTGGACCTCTTTGCTAAGCCCAGGGTGTTCAGAACCTGGTTCTTACAGTTCTGGACTTCCTGTTCCACACAGTTCTTGTACTGTTCCCTGTCGTCATAGCAGGTACCTACAGAGGGTGGTTAAATGCAGATATTTACAAAGATCCCACTCCATAACGAAAGAGAATACGAGGCACGACTTTCCTTAGTGATGGTTATGGCATCGCCAATTTGATAAGACGTTAATCAGTTTTGCTTAAAACTGAAATAAAGTCATTCATCACTTATTGCATCACGCTCACAGTATTAATACCCTCCTATGCAAGGCTATCCGGCTGCATTCACGAATGTCTTGTATCAAGGCATTCGTGTTTGCCACCGGAAAGCCCCGCAAAGGAGGATGGAGTGGACGGTGCTGTAATAGTCTTTATTGCTTCACACATCCCTTTTTTATCTTTAGATTGTGATCCTCCTAGTAATGCTATTGTTCTCCCTTCCGTTTATTCTTTGGGAGAGTATACCTTGTAGCCTGGATACAAAAACCATTCCTATCCACCTTTTGTTCTCTTCTTTTGCCAACCGATGGTTGTAGGTTATCTTGTTATGCTGTTTTGAAGGGGATCATATTTGTACCAAACGCACAAAAGGCGCGAATTATGTAACTATGGTTACCGAAGTCGGTACTGAGTAGTCAGTACCGAATATCTTATGTGTTTATGGAAAAATTATAATGGTTTAAAACCACTTCATGCAACACCAGGAAAACAACTACAATATACCGTGGTATGATAGACCAAATAAGTAAGCCTAAAATGGCCTGGAGCTTTCAAAAAGTCGTCCAAAAACACGATCACGAGGGTCCAAAATGGTTTCCTGGTACCAGTGGTTTTGATGATGTATATACTGTATCTGGGTCAGCCCTACCACAGCCTCAACAAAAACGTTCGCTGACATTCCTCAGGATACTATTCTGTGTTATATTTTTCCATTTAATGACATAGATAAATGTGTTTATATGAACCATAATGCTGACTGAATCTAAAGGATGACAAAGAACATCGTTGTTACGTGGTATTATCACATAGGTAGATGGCGTCGACCAATCAGAAGCCACCATTGCCCACAATAAGTGGTCTGTTATCACGCCATAACACACCACTTATTGACGTCATGTCAGAACACAACCGTTCCATTTTGCAGAGGGGGTATCTTTTTGATGAATCCTTTTCTTAACCTTGTTTAAAAAATCTTTATAACCGTTGCATTTTGTAGAGGGGGTATCTATTTGATGAATCTTTTTCTTAACCTTGTTTAAAAAAATCTTTATTGTCTTAGAATTCCTAAAAATTCCTTAGAATACATGAAAAAGGGAAAACAAATTTAAAATTCCCAAAAATGTTCCGCGTGTTCCATTTGCTGTTGGCCAAAGAAACCACGTTCTATCTAAGGTTCCGCGCGTTCCATTTCCTGCTGGCCAAAGAACCTGTGTTCTATTCAGGTTTATCTGAGGTCATGTTGCAGGGAGATTCTTCAATGATAACATTTTCTGACTGACCTGAAACCGACCCTCCTATCCTGTGTGGTTGAAATAAATAAATCAGGCAACAGTTGTACATATTCTTCATCATCTTCTGTTAATAAAGGACAAATGTGAATTCTGAAATGCATTCTTAATAGTATAAGGGATCTATGCGTCAAACAGAAATTGTCTACTCTTATATGCGTCAGTTTGGATACGCTATATGATAATAACGTTAATGACCCGCCTCTTCCTCGGTGTATATGGTGTCATAACGCCTGGTCATGTGCTATAACCACCTCATAAAACCACCTCGTTCGCTTCGCTCACTCGGTGGTTTTATTCGGTGGTTATAGCACATGGCCAGGCGTTATGACACCATATACACCTCGGGGCGGGTCATTAACCCTTAATTAAACGCTGGGCTATTGAAACTCGCTCTATTACATTTTTTGGTTCAAGCATATGAAACGACACTCACTAGTAGCCAGATCCTCGTCGATCAGTCCGTCGCCGTCATCATCAATGCCGTTCAGCAGCTCCTCGTCCACACGTCCGTCACAGTCGTTGTCCACACGGTCGGCGGGGACGGGGGCGGTGGTGCTGCACAAGGCGGCGATCTGAGCCAGCCTCAGCCCGCCCGGGTACCCGTAAGACTCCGGCTGCGTGTACCCATAGCTGGGGAAGTAAATGGAAAGGAAACCTAAAACGTTACTTGTGGTATGTTTTGCGATGTGACATCGACCGTTTAAAATGACATCGACCGTTTGGGAGATGGAAATCCTACATCGTGCAAGGGAAATAATGTCAAGACTCTGAGGTAAATGTAAGAAAATAGACAAGACAACAGTATTTCTAGAGGAGAACTAATTTGACCAGCCTTTCCTGTCTGTTCTGTATCTCAAAAGTTACTAGCAAATACATAATGTTTACCTTTACATGGTCTACTAACAAACTACTGCTCTGTTTGAAGAAGAAGAAGAAGAAGAAGAAGAAGAAGAAGAAGAAGAAGAAGAAGAAGAAGAAGAAGAAGAAGAAGAAGAAGAAGAAGAAGAAGAAGAAGAAGAAGAAGAAGAAGAAGAAGAAGAAGAAGAAGAAGAAGAAGAAGAAGAAGAAGAAGAAGAAGAAGAAGAAGAAGAAGATGAAGAAGAAGAAGAAGAAGAAGAAGAAGAAGAAGAAGAAGAAGAAGAAGAAGAAATAGAAGAAGAAGAAACAGAGCAAAACAAGACCATAGCACGTCCAGGTCAAGAGATACAAAAATGGATTTTCTGCTGCAGTACCAAGGTCACATACCAGGGGGCCCAAAATCGACTTTGAATTTCGGCTTCACAACACCTGCCCACATACCAAATATCATCGTAATCCATCAAGAGGTTCTTGAGTTATGCTGACTACAGTAGTCCGGAAACACAAACAGACAAACAGACAGACAAACAGACAGACAAACAGACACACCCAAAACTATATCTCCATTTTTCATAGAGATAACAAGATGTTTCAATTTCCCTGAAGGTAAACATACTAAATGAAAATGGGACATTTTTCTATAGTCTGACCTGAAGAGACCAAAGGTGGCGATGGGAGATACGTGAACAACTCTATGGGTTCCTCCAGAGATGGTCAGTCGGGTGGCCTCGTAGTTGGTCCCAGGAACGGCCTGCCACACAGTGTTGCCAGGCAACACTGCTCCATCCAATCGGAGACCGGCTTTGTCAGCTGCCCTATGAGCCGGAGTTGAAATATACAAATCATACAAATTCGTATAATCATACATACCCAAAACTGATGCGAGCGTGCGAAGAAAAAAATTAGGGCAAAAAAGAGTTGCCTTCATTATGAAATCTAAGTTGTCAGGAAGTTTTATAAATGACTGAACTTAATAAGCCCTTATCTCACTGGACCCGCGGTACATTGGCGACCTCGCTGCGTTCTAAATTGAAGTTGCGTTACCCTTAACTTTATGAAGGGAACATCGTGCAAAACGTTTAAATCTAACTAAAAAGACAACAAAGCACATAAAGCGTAACAAAAATCATTTCTTATATCGATGAAATCGTTGAGCGCAACGGACGAAATTTGATGCACGCGCGGATGTCATCCACATAATCAAGTCTGTGGCCATATCAGAAAAAAAGAAGCTATATATAGACACAAGCAGACAAGAGAGTTCCATGTCGAAGTTTACCTGATGACAAGGTTGACATGATGGGTTGACTGGGAGGGGTCAGCAATAAGGTCCACAGTGGCGAAGGTGTACTCGGACTCAAACTGGGCCACGGGCGGGATGAACATCATGAAGGGGTCGGTTGCCGTGCTGTCGACACTGCCAGTCTTACTGCACGGGGGTTACGTTATAGAGGGTGAAATTATATTTAGATGTTTTTAGAGATATAGTCCTATTTTATAGCTGTGGTATTTGAATAAAGCTTTCAAAGATTTCAGAGATAGTAATCATAATAATCTGAAGTTCATGTTGAAGCCGTTTGTTCTTACCTGTACTGAACCAACAACACAGGCTCGCTGGACGTCACGTGCCTGTACTCGTTCGAGGGGACATCAAACTCCCAGAATTCACCAGCGTTCAGAGTCTTGGGGTTCTCATTGGTGACATCGACCTTGAAAAGACGGACAAAAGTACGGGAGTATCAGCGTGCTTTTCATCAGTATTGACATATTTGAATATGATTTTTTTTCTTCCGAATTCTCAGTGTCTTTTCAAATGAGCAGAACAACTAAAGGGATAAGTAGACGACAGATACCTAGATGATAACTAAATAAATGCAACAACTTGCAAAGGATTAAGAAAACTACAACAATAAATGATAAAAAAACTAGGTGGATAACAACCTATATGTATATCAACGAAAGTAAGATAATATGAAGTTTAGTTTATTGCAAGTTCATGCCCGTGGGCTAATTGCAAATACATGGTAAAAACATAGGGAAAAACATACATGCGTCAGTAAACTGTGTCTGACTTTGTTGTAACAATAGGCTACTGGCACAAAATACAACTGTTGGCTAAATCTAAACTATAATAACGGTATATAACTTATCACTGAATAAGCGTATACGTAGAAACTGAGTTGGCAAGCAACTGCAACTGATAATATTTCTGGGCTTGCAGAAGACACTTTCCCCTCCATTTTGGATAGATATGTTACATATCATATTGTACCTACCTGCGTGTTGTCTCTGGCGGCCACCACACGGAACAGGTCGCCGCCTGTGTGCTTTTTCAGCGGCACGGTGACGAACTCCTTCCCCCAGGTGTCCACGGGCGGGATCATCTCCACCACGTGGTCTCCCGTTCCCTGCTGCCCGTTCCCCACCACGGCGAACAGGTTTCCGCTCAGCACGGCCACAGGCTGGGTAGCCGTGATCTTTGAGCCGGTCAGGTCCTCAGTCGCCTGGACCTGCAGGTATTGACGCAAAGCATGTCTTAAAATTTTCCCTTTGTGGTAAAGTACGTGAGCTCTGCAAACCACCTACTATATACAGACAACCTGACCGCCGCCGGAATGTTACATTCTCAGTTTCGACTCCAAATCAGAAACAAGCTTTTTTTTCAAATAGCAGTGCTGACACTGACTTAAAAACCCCAATGTACAATGATCAACATTCATCAAAAAGAGATTTGACGTGATTGTGCCAGTTTTCGCCATCTTGCGGTTAGGCATTTTACTTTTCTAATTAACAAAAAAAATGTAATTTCAGGCAAAAAAATTGCACCGTCTGGGGCCGGTTGACACTGGTTTGCGCGACTTTGCGAATGTGTGTCGAAATCTGGCGCCGTCCAATAATCTTAACTAGCCTATAGTGAATTCTTATTTAGTACAAAATTTTGCCCAAAGGGGACTTTGAGAAAAAATTGAGGGACATTCAAAGTCCTCAGAAAGTTTTTTAAGTGTTTGTGTTTTGACGGCGGTTTGACACCGAGCACAACGGGGCGTTTCAAATGACAATTATGACATTATATGTCCATTAAACATTGATACTAATGCTTCGTACCTGGAGTGTTTCAAACCGGTCCAGTCCCACAGAGAACGCCTGTCCTGCGGCGTAGTTTTGTCCGTCGAACGTCACGGCTTGACTGGGGACAATGGTGACGGTCGTCCCGTCCTGGACACCGGCGACGCCGAACTCTACAAAAAATCATCAATCATGAGAAAGCTGCATGAAAAGCATATAGTGTTGAGCCTTGGGTCTCCAGGAAAATTGTTTCTCACAACATTATTCATAAAGACGTTGTAAAAGACGATGTGCCACCGAAGTCGTACAAACAATAGTTGATTGATGCGAAGGGAAATTCATGAAATGAAATCCTACCAGACGGAATGTCAACAAGGCCCTCTTCGTTCCAAGCCCGGACGATAGTTGTGCAGGGGACGTAGTACTCCGTCCCCAACACGTCGGTAGGGAGGGCCAGGTAGGCGTCAGACGAGGCTCTCTCGGCGAACACTCCGTACACCACGATCTCCACATCGGACGTGACGTGAACCGCCTTGTCGCTCTTCTGACTGCCGCGAAGCTCTGTGGCAGCACGGTCCAAGTCAACCTGTGTCACCTGTTGAAACATTCAAGTTGTCGGATAAAACAGCAATGTTAGGGAGTGACACATTGAACAGAGAAGGTTTAGGACTGTTTTGACATTGTGCACGTTATCAAATTTGCAATCCAGTCATCGTTGCCAAGAACACTGTTGTTATTTTAACGTCTTATCCAAAATCCAAGGGACGTCCGAGCCGAAGCTACATGTAGGTGAGCTGAGTCGAGTGAGGAAATTGGCGTTAAGTGCCTCTCCCAAGGGCACAGCATTGGGACATGTCAGGGATTCGTACTCAGTACCTTCAGGTTCTGAGTCAACAACCCTAACCACAAGCCCACCGTTCCCCCATTAAAGAGCAGAAGGCACATGTACTGTCCAATGAACTAATGAATCAATGAGAAGGAAAGGCTATTCGCGACAGTCGACATATGCATCATACAATGGGAGGTTCGAGTGACTGAACAGTTTGACTGTGTGGCTAAATAAATCAAGCTATTCAAACAGAGTATACCAAACAGTTATCACTTACCCCGCCATAAGTCGCCTGCACCCCGGTGGTGAAGCCGTTAGAAGGGAGTGAGATGGTGACGCTGGCCCCGCCCAAGGACTGGGTGGTGATGAACAGTTTGGGCTTGTTCAGGTCCCTCTGGAAGTTTTCCGGAAAGGTCAGGATGAACTCGGTGCCCTTGTTGTCCCGAGCAGCTAAAAAAGAAGGAAATGATATTCTTGGGTTGTTCCTGTATGCTTTTCTTACGCCTTACTTCGTACTACACCTTTTCCATTTTCTAGATAGAAAACCAGGGCAGTATAATAGTATCCGTTGCAGACTGCCACCGGAAGTTTTTTATCTATTCTTTATTACATTACGTGCCGATTAAGTGGCCTTATAAGTATAGGCGAGCGATCAGGAAAAAAAACACGCAAATTAGTCGAAAGAGCCAGCCTCCCAGAAAGTCTGCGCAGGAGGCTAGCAGTGACTCTTGAGGTAGGTTTTGTAATAATTGTCTAAAACTGAATGCACAAACTTGACCGTCGTTCTGTAGAAAACTTTCCAAATGTTTTTCACGTCTGTATGTTTGCTTCTTTTTCTTCCAAATCCCTGACCATAATTAACAAAAGTAGCCATGTTTTCTCGTTCTAAACACAAACTATATTACAAACAATGGCACTGCGACACTCTGCTATGTATGCAGGCGACGCTGTGAGGGTCAGAAGAGGGGTCATACCTGAGTTCCAGAGTCAGTTGACACCATAGCTACCTATGCAGAAGATGACCCCATAGATAACCTTACAGCAGAGAAGTGTGTACCGAAGTACGGTTTGCAAACTTAAGTGCGATCTTTGCTCCTCCGTCACGTGCAGCAATGATCGGGAAGGCAGTGCTACAATTGCGGCTACTATTCACATACAAAACTACAATTTACCTGTGCACATATGTGTGATATCAGAGGTCTCATCACCATCTCTCTTCAATGACAGATAATACAACACACCAATTTGATTGCTTACTACAGACAATACTCTAAGACAACATGAGTTTGAAGTTTGTGAACATGACGCAGGGACTAATCTGGATAGTGACTACGGAATGTTTTGGCAGGGGAATCATACTGTACTAAAACAAGAAAGTACACCACAAACCTCGTCATTTGAACATTCTGGGTGCAATTTGGATAGCCTTTGATATTGTTCCGAGCTTGCGAAAAAATTGAGTTATTTTTTATGGCATTGATAATGTAACAAAGGAGATTTCATCGACCGAAATCAAGTTTCCGAACTTTTAATGTTGAGCTTAGTTCTCAGACTACACTACAATGTACTTGTACAAACATGTCTTCCAATCTGTTCCCATCGAAATAGCGTTGTTCAATATCTGTTCGGGAAAGAAGAACATAGGAGCATGTATTGAGTAGTTCTTACCAAGATTGCAGCCGAAAACAGCAGCTAGAACCAACAGGGGCAGGAGTAGGCGCGCCATCTTGGTCTGTGGCGGGGTCTGACGTTTACATATCTGTGGAGCTCAGCTACAGAAGCAACGTCACAGGTCAATGTACTATGTCCTCAGATAAGCCAAACTTTGTAGTCAAATGCATATATTTACATTCCATTCACATCTCAGCAACAGATTCTTACAGGTATTAGGTATAAAAAAATAGTGCAATGTGGTGACATAGGTGTGCATGTGTTGGTCTGTCTTTTTCATCTCAAAATGACAACCGTTCCCAATGGCAGTTCACAAAATGTTCATACGCGTTTCATACATCTCTTCTAGCACAGTGCGTAACCATCCCATTACGGCAGCTGATCCCATATTGTTTCAGCTAATGACGCTCAAATAAGTAAAAGTGTCTCGGACATAATAGTTTTTTTTTACTGAACGTTGATCTGAAGTGTAAATACCGTGGCCTAAGTTCACGTCGGGTGTGTGGTTTTGCGGCGTGGTCAGGCACATGAGATCAAAGTACGAGCTGCGCCCTGGTCGCGGTCTGTAAAGCGGGTATCTTACTGGACTGTGACAAATTGTTGCTGCAACTTTGCGATTTTTCTCCAATTTTCCCCCTTTGGTCACACTGACGTGCGACGCACGGGTAAAATACGTGACCATGACCAAAATGACCATGTCTGGAATGTCACAGTCATTCTCATGATACGTAGCTGACAGTTGAAATTGGCTGAATTGTTCTAAGCGTTCATCTTAGGCTTATAGCAATGAATTTAGGATACGTTAGAAAGTTGTATTCCACGTTTTCCAATCCAAATAAACAAGTAGGTTAAAAAAAAACGCCGGCCCGTGTTTTTTCGCGTAAAGGGCTAGCGCTCATCTAAATTCTCACAACGCTTTTAAATATGTTTGAACCATTTGCCCCTAGAGCTAGACTTAGAGCAATATGCCACTGACAAATAGTGCACACAAATAAAGCTATTATTAAAATTCAAGAAAAGCACACAAAGCGCACTACCCACGCTACCTGGATAATCAAGCGAAAATGCCGCATTACCGTTATCACGTACTAATACATGTACCAGGAAGCATTCGCCGGATGGCCAAAACTTCGCCATTGAGAACAGCTACGAGGAACGGGCTTTTCATGAAATATAAAAGATAGCTAAAGCGTTCACCGAAAAATCTGGAGCCAAAACTAGCAAGAAAACCTATGAGATGCGTCTTATTTTCACGGATTCTTTTTGTACGATCATATTTAATTCCGAACTGGAACCTTAATGGTAGGTGCCACATTTCCCAGTATGTATCAAATGCCTAATGTCACGGCTTGCCACGATCTCGAGAGCTAAACCAAAACATGTTGAGTTCAGTGACATTCGTCAAACCTGTAACAAGGAATTAACCAAAGCTATAAGTATCTCACGGAGGTATGAGGTCTCCGAACTCTTGTTTTGTTTCGTTTGTTTCTGTAACCATCCTCCATAGCCGCTGACTGATTTGACCACTTGTTCAACCTCCTTGTTCAAACATAGTGCGAACCTATCTGTTTAGTCCATATCTACATGGACCTTATGGGTATCTGACAGCATTTCAGTACCTCGGTGCACTAGCGACACTAAGCGATTTTTTCAAGACTGCAGAGCATACACAAAATAGCAAACGGTTGTTGCATGCAGCCATTACCTTCGGAGTATCATCTTGTATGTAGAGAGACCTATTGTCTCATTTGCTTCATTGTGCGAATGCTTTCCCGTGTACAGAAAAGTGTTGAGGATGATTTACTCAATAAAACATAAATGCCGATTGCAACCAAAACTGTTCATATGCAAACTATACGTTCTTCTACATTGCCATAGAAAGCCGCTAGGGGTCCCATAATGTCCTTCAAACGTGCCCTTAGTTTTGCTGACATCTACTCCGATACTATCATTTGGATCGAAACACAGCTTCTTGAGTAATGAATAGGATCTTTTTTAAATACTTACAAAACGAATGTAATACAACTCGTTGCCAAAACAGATAGATACTTTCTGTGATAGACCCAAATGCTAGCCTCTTCCAGGCTCCGCTCCCCGGATAGTTGGAAAAATAGTAGAAATTGGCCAAATAGAGTGAATAGTATGCTAAGGGAGTCGGCTACGGATAGAGGGTCCAATATGCCATCCACGGTCGCAAACTGGCTTCTATAGCGGAATAACTTCTCTGACATCATCATCATCATGTTGACATGTTATCCGTCTATTTGGCAAATTTCTACGATTTTTCCAGCGACCATTGGAGCCTGGTAGAGGATAGGAGAGAGGGACATAATCTCCAAGCCGATCCACACCGGGCGCGAAAATCGTATATGCTAGCCAGAGAAGGTCCAGTCAGCCAGAGAGGGTTGATTGGACCCTCTCTGGCTGACTGGACCTTCTCTGGCTAGCATATACGATTTTCGTGCACGGTGTGGATCTGCTTGGAGATTAAGAGGGACAATAGGCGTCCGCGGAGCCTGGTAGAGGCTACCTACTCTCCAAGTAGCCTGGAATCCAGACCTATTATAGCTCCCGAGTCTCTCTCCGCAAATAGAGACTCGGGAGCTATAATAGGTCTGGATTCCAGGCTACTCTCCAAGCAGAGCTAGGGTTTCGGCTGGTTTTTGACGTGTTTTTAGGCGTTTTTGTCATGCCTTCTACTTTGTCATCGTTTTTGTTGTGGCGACAGTAGAGGCTACCAAATTCAGGTAATCTCCAAAATATGTTGGATGGAAGATGGTAACGCTTCTTGACCTCTCTCCCAGACGAATCCCTGAAAAAACGGGGACAGCCTGAAAACGTCACGGTTTTCTCGCCTAACATCTGCATGGAGACATCACAATATCAGCTAAACTTCAACAGCCAATCCTGAAAAGTGCAAGTGATATGCAAGCTCCAAATTCCTCTGAACCAATCGCTGTCGACCTTCCGTAATCTGGGCAATCCGTTCGACCAATCGCTCAACAGTAGGTGCTCCGGCCTAAGCACCATTATTAGGAGGTATGATTGCCATTTTTTAGCATGAGCCTTCTACTTCACGTTAAACTATACATCAAAACATATATTTTATACCTAAAAGCATATAAAAAATGTAAAAAATATATTGATGCTTCTCATTTTATGTAAAATAGGATTAATTTGACATTTAAAAGGATATACGAATGATTTGGTTTCACAACATTCCTCCTTGTAATGGCAGACTTGCGAATTGACAGCGAAAGCTGATCATTGTTTTCCTGCGAATCTGGCACATTGACTGACCCCCTCCGCCCCAGCCAGATAGGATGGTAAGGGTTGTCTCCTGTGATTTTCCCGTTGTGTAGAAACATTAGCTAATTTCAGCACTTCTCACTGTACGAATCTTTCCCGTATACTTAGATGAGGACGGCGGTAGTGTGCGTTGTGTTGGCGGTGCTGGCGGCGACCGACGCCGCGAGCTACTACAAGAGGCACCGGCACCAGCAGGGCTCCAACTATGCGGACTCTGTCGGTCGGGACGCCTGGGACATGCAGCATCAATGGGTACGTTTCTCTTTCAACTCGTATAGTTCAGGGCAATTCTTTCAACCATCGGGGTTATAACCTGCGTTACTGCCATTCATGCCTTTCAATTTCAGCTCACCCTTTACCTTATAATTAACGACTTGTACAAAGATGTTGTGATGAGCTTATTTGATAATCAAAACGAATCATGGAATGTGGTATGTTATCGTAGCCATCTGATCTGTTAGCTCAAGAGAAGAGCCCCTGTTGTAGGATCCATGCTTGTGATCCTTTAGCAAAGCAATTACAGCCAGACAGCCGGAAGATACCAAATTACCAACCCAGTTTGGGCCAGTTTGCTTATCTAGTCAAGTGGGGACAGTCCGTTAGATGCCTGGTTGGGGTTGTTGAACCGGGAGGTACTGAGTTCGAATCCCTGACAAGTCCCAATGTTGTGCCCTTGGAGCAATTCCCTCACTGGACTCGTAAATGAGTATGTAGCTGTGGCTAGGGACGTCCCACAGATAGGACGTTAACGGGGGTCTCGTGCTCGAGGAGGTGCCTCGAACACGTTAAACAGCCTCATTACCCTACACATTGGGTACCTGCCTGTGGCACTGGCTGCAAATACACCTGATATTAACTTTAGGTCCTGTGTTTGATGAGAGCCTCACCTCAAGCACATTTAAGACCCACCACACTACTCAATAAGAATAGGGCCCTTAGGGGTCCATTCTGGTGTAAGTGGATCAAATAAATCTGCCTGGATATGCAACTTGTACTCTTCAATATAAACCTGTTGTGTTACCCCATGAGGCAGTTTACCTTGTATGCAATACAAACCAACCAACCAACCAACCAACCAACCAACCAACCAACCAACCAACCAACCAACCAACCAACCAAATAAACAAACATGTAAGATTGGTCTATTTTGATTTAGATTCAAGTGGCTTTTTTATCTCCATGAAAAAAGGCATTTTCATGGATATACTGTTTTGCTTGCGTTTGTTGTTTGTGTGTATGTATGTGTCACCGGACACTTAAAGTCACCATAACTGTAGAACCTGTACATGGATTGTAATGATTTTTGGTATGTGGGTGGGTGTTAGGAGGAGGAAGGTCAAGGTCGATTTTGGGCCCCCTGGCATGTGTGACTGGAACTGCAATGGCGTATTTGTTAAAATCTTCAATGTAGAAGAACTGAAGAGTGGATCGACAGATCGTCATGTTCTTTGGTACACAGGTAGGTTAGACCAAGTTGTACACACTTAAGTGCAAACTATGCAAATGAGACCGAATTTGCATAAGTAAGGAGGTAAATCGTTTGCATGGGTGTCGTCGGATGCTTAAAGTAAGCATAACTGTAGAACGTGTAGATGGATTGTAATGATATTTGGTATGTGGGCATGCGCTGGGAGGAGAATGGTCAAGGTCGATTTTGGGCTCCCTGGTTTGTGTCCCTGGAACTGCAATGGCCTATTTGTAAAAATGTTCTAAAGGGGTATAACTGAAGAGAGGAACAACAGATTTTCATGTTATTTGGTACGCAGGTAGGTTGGACAGAGATGTACACACTGAAGTGCAAATCATGCAAAGTTAGTGTGTTTGCGTGCGTGTGCGCATGTGTGTATGAATTGGTCACCGTGTGTGTATGTATGTGTCACCGAATGCGTAAAGTCAGCATAACTATAGAACGTGTAGATGAATTGTAATGATATTTGTTATGTGGGTAGGTGTGGGGAGGAGAAAGGTCAAGGTCGATTTTGGGCCCTCTGGTATGTGTCACTGGAACTGCAATGGCGTATTTGTCAAAATCTTCAAAGGAGAATAACTGAAGAAAGGAGCAACAGATTTTCATGTTATTTACTTGGCAGGTAGCTTAGAGAGGGTTGTATACAATGAAGTGCAAATTATGCAAATTGGACTTAAGTTGCCTAAGTAATGGGGAAATCTATATTTGCAGTTTTGGCCATTGTAGCACTACTAACAGCTGTTACTAGCTATTGATAGCGAAAGTGGGTCACTGTGGAACCTGAGCCCCCAACATGTGGCCGGGGGTCATACCATTGAGCGATATAGAATGGGGGGAACAAGTTTAATAATAAAAAAAGTTTCATGGAGATTTTGGGTCCTAAGACTCTTGTTGTTTAACTGAAAGGTAGGCTTTCATGTATGAATAAAAAGAAAACAAGAGTGTCTCATGAAATTTACTTAAGGTATGAAAAATATAAGCAATATTTGGGGCAAGAGATTAATTTGAAAAGAGAGAAAGAGTGAAAGAGAGCTGTAGCTGGTGTGTTTCAAGGGAGTTTATACAGGCTATATAGATATAGATACAGAGAGACTAGTGTGGTAATACTATTTGTATGACATTGTGGTGTTATATTTCTAGCTATAGAGGCTCTTTACATCTTTTTTTTTTGTCATCCACTTAACCACACTGTACATTTTAATGAAACAGGTTTTAGACAGTAACTTTGAATGGTATTTAACCAAGGAGGTTTTATCAATAGAGAGCCACACCTCAAAGACATTAAAGAACAAGATAAAGGAGGTTTTATCAATATGATAAAACGTCCTTGATTTAACCAATAGATTGATTGACGTAGATGATAATAATGATGATGACATAGATATGAGAATCTGATGATCTGACAGGCATTTTTTCTGAATATCGGTTTGCTTGAGTTTCTTCATCTTTACATAATTTGGAAAGAAAGTGTCAAATGTTGGCACTTGAGGAAGGTAGCATGTAGTATCTACATTTGTATGGTAACCCTGAAGCCTTAAAAAAAATTGATCTGTAAGGTTACCTACCTATTACAAGTCATGAGCTACCGGTCAAATTCATGGTCAAGGTTTGAATGATAGCTGCAATTTCACACTTACGGAGCCTAAACCCACTGCAGATCGATTTAAGCTAGTTTCCCCAGCTTATTGTTCAGACAAAGGGTGGCAGATTGGGATATAACTGCTGAAATTGGCCAATTCCAGGCAAACAGGCCGGATGCCCTGATTGTCAGATAGCCTTTCAGTGTGAGAATCCCACTAACTGTTTTTCGCTGTTCGAAGAGGCCAGGGTTAGAGCGCTATTATCAATAAACATGGCTTGTGACTGAACTGTGCATCAGATCGTGCTTGGCAATTTTCTACAACAAAAGACAGGGTAACTCGAGCTGGAATAGGGTTTGGGCTATCGACCTATTCCAATGGATGTGAATAATGTAACAGAATTATAGTGAGGAGGACCTTGCACAAATGAGACAGTACCTACGAGACAAACTCTAAGTATGGAAATGGGGTCTTGTCTGTCTCATGGTGTGATGTAAATGTCATTGCTGCTGCACTGACATAAAATTCAGCATATTTCTCTTATTTATATGCATGTAACTACAATGTGGTTTTGACAAAAATGTACTGTAAGTTATATATTGAAGTGTTGATGCAAAACATTCAGAGCTGAACATAGCACAGGCCGCATTAGACGAAACCTGGTAGTGACTAATTTGCTGTTAATGTATCAATAGAAATTGTATTAGCTTTCAGTCCTGGCTTTGAATTGGCTTGTTTTCCCCTGTAACACTGTCAACATGCCCACACATTTCCTTGTTGCCAGGCCTGACTTCCGTTCCAGACAAGCTATGGGGATCTTGGCTTAGAACCAGGACTTGAATGAATGTCACTAAGATGAGGGGGAACTGTGAATCAAGCTGGGTGTATAGGTTTTAAATGGTGAATAGTTTGGCATAAAATGAAAGGGCATTAATTTACCTCTAGATTAGAAAAAAGCAACCCACTGGAGATGAGACTTTAAATTTAAAGAGGCTGGATTTTTTTAATCACCAGTCTACTTGGTTCAAAGTCTAGTTCAGCAGCGCATTTGATATTAAAGGATTGAAGAATACAATTGTCTAAAGAAATGACTTACTGGGCCTTGTAACTTGGATTCTTTGCTGAAAGAAATGAATAAAGGGGGTTAAGTCACATGGTGAAAGGGTAACTGAATTTGGTAACGGTAACCCCCACACTTAAGAACAGCATGTTAAGTAATGGTGGGTTCGTACCAATTAAAAGCTCACAATACTGTTATAGAACTGTAAAATGAACAGTGACCTTGATGAATCTATAAGTAAAGCCATCCAGATGTGAGGACTGATTTAGGTACGTATACACAGCTGTCTTAAGATTAGGGTACTGCGGGGCATCTTTGTACCTGTACACAGAGCACACCTGTGCTAATAGTATCTGTCATTAAGGTCACTTTTGTCAGCTTAGTAGGAATGTTTAACCTTGTGAGACCAAACAAGTGGACCATGTCCACCAACCTCCAGCTCAGCAGCAGCTGTTAGTGTTATGATATCCTTCTCTAAAGACCAGAGCATCAGAGATAGCCTCGTTGCAGACTCCTTCCGGCTGTTTTTCCTTTTCAAGTTACCGTTTTCTTATTTACTATTACATTTGTTTTCTTATTGCTGGCCAGGATGGACTTTCCGGCCAGCCAAAAGAAAAAAAAAAAGAAATAGTAAAACTGTAATTTTAAAAAGAAAACAGCCAGAAGCTGGAGTCTGTTACAGAGGCTAATCAGATTCAGAGAGTGGAACACTGACAAAATACACTGTTGTATGTACTGTACACACTTTTGGTTGTAACTGATATTCCCACACAAATGTACCATTCACAATAGTGGTCCTGGAGCTTTTCAACAAATGGAAAACTCAAAACAAATGATGAAGAGAGGAGGGGGAAATGGAATCAATAAATGTTTTTCAACCCTCTGACATGAAATACTTTGCGAATCTGGATTCACACAGGCACGGGATTGACCCCGATTCTCAAAGCCTGGTACCACGAACGACCCAAACCCTGGTCCAAGGGGGGTGGGGGGTGCATGGAATTTGCCTCAGGAGGTGGATTTGGCGGATGGACAATCCTGAACCTGGGTAAATCCAGATTCGCAAAGTCTGGTCTGAATTGGGTCTAAGTCATGGCCATGGGATCTAGTCACCATGGGGGTGTCACTCTCCTTCTTATTTATGCTGTTGATCACGATATTCGTGTAAAAATGTTTAAGTCAATTGACTGTTCGCATACACAATCCTGTTGGGTCTACCCTGTATATATAGTTAAGGGATCATTGCTTTTGCATCCCACTAGGAGAGCAGGGAAAATGTCATAATATGGTTGTTTTATATCCAGATATGTTTTTTTTTAATGACTCTAACTCATTATAATATTGGCTAAATGCAAAATATTATTTTGGGGCTGACACAAACAGATGATCTGTACATTTGCGTCAGCTTGGTAATAAATCAGTGACAATTTTACATTCCTCTACATCCAATTACAACCAGTATTTCATAAATAATGCATATCAGCCAGGTTAGTGCCCTTTATATAAGCCTTTTGTTGTCTGTATATTGAAAGGAACTTTTAAAAAAATGCCCTAATTAAGAATAAATTCTTTATCGAAAATAATTGTCAGGCACAGTTCTGAATATTTGTATAAATTTATCTAATAATATGTTGTTACAATTTCAATGTATTCAACATCTAACTTGTTGACATTTCGATGGACTCTGAGAATTGATTGTTAAAAGTTAAAGTCCTCCCCGCACCAGACGGTGCATAAGGCGGCGCCCATCTCCGTTTCGGTAGCCCTGGGCCACACAACTTTAGAACTACAGCGGGGGGCTAGTCCACTGGTAGTAGTGTGTGTTTAACTACCATACTCTATCCCAAATGCTGAGTGCTAAGCAGAGAAAGCAGTATGTACCATTTTTAGAGTCTTTGGTATGACCCGGCCGGGGTTCGAACTCACGACCTACCGCATGCAAGGCGAACACTCTATCCACTAGGCCATTGCACCGGATTTGATTGACTAATGTCTAAAACCTATAGATAATATTCAAAGTTTTTTGACAGTGGTAAGGCCAGGCCAATTTGATTTATTGGTTCATACATGTATTTAAAAAAAATAGTGCTGAACTCGAAGATCAGCTGCGATGGTGAAAACATGTCTGATGGAAAAGCCTGTACCAGTGTATCTTCCAGTCCTCTAGTTTGTGTCTTGACCCCTTCTTGAATATTTACTATTGATGATATTCAAAAACCAAGAAAATAAATTGGTGTGGCCTAAGCAAGTTCAGGGTAGTCAAATTACTAGTAGTAGTTCATGGTGTTCTTCAGTCAGTTCTCCAGTCAGTCAAGGGAAGGGTTTGTCCCCGGGAGTGAAAACATCCTGGAATGATAATAAAATGATGATGATGGTGTCCTTCAGTACAAAAAAATCAAGAAATGTACTTTTTTGTGTCTACCATTTCTCCCTGGAAGAACTGTTCATAGAGGCAATAATGGTTTTGAATACTGACCACCATGGGTCCATTCACACACTCACTCACTCCATGACCAGGAAAGTTTTCACCATCAATGATATTATTTTCGGAGGAAAAATTGGATGCTATCCAAATCTGTGTGCATCTTGGTTGTATACATTTATAAGCATAATATAACACAATCATCAGTTATTTAAATGCTGGTCTGGTCTGGCTATTTCCTAGAATTCCAGGGTTGATGTTGATAAATTGCTATCATCAACCTCCTTGCTATCATCCAGTAGACCCTCTTCCCTTGTGCAGACTGGCTGCGGCAGCCTTCCTGCCAATGAAGGTCTCTCTTAATTCAATAAAGAGGGAATGCGTCATATGCATGTGTGTCCACCACAACGGTCCTCATAAATCAGTGAAATAGAATCAGTGACAAGTTACATTTGTGAGTCATCCCGTAGAACAATATACAGCCCAAATGATACCATTTTTTCTGGATGACTATATAGCTACTTATCTATATTCCCCTTCATTATGGTGTTTGCCATGTGTTTGATACCCTCTTTATTAGGAATACCCTCTTTACCAGGAATAACAATTTCTTTAAACCTGTTTCCATATGTGTCTAGGTAGTTATTTATTATTGTCATAACACAAGGCAGTAACCAAGGCAGTATAGTAAGCAAGAGCATAACCTCTGCTTGGAGAGTAGCTACTTGGCCCCAACATGTATAACACAGGCTACCATTTACAAGTAGTAAAGGAAAGCTGATTTAATGGACTGTACCACAATATCTTCAAGATGGGGTGTTGATCAGCTATAATCCTCCAAAATCTGAAGATACTGCTGCGGTGTGCAAAATTGCCATGTTCATCAGGACCCCAGTACAGTTAACTGGTTCTATGATAAATTTGCAGTTTGCCTACTGTCAATAAATAGATGACATCCAAAAATTAAAGGTGTATGTGAGATGAATATAATGTATTTAGCCGGAAGGATTGTTTGTACTTCTGAGTGATGGGTCAGACTCAGAGTCAGAGCAGTTGAAGTTGAACAGGTATCATCATAACGTTCCCTGTGTCAGGGCTTACATGTATGTCTACATTTGAATTCTGTCCTTGATACCAGGGCTGTCACCAAAAGTTTGAAATTTATTTCCGTCCCTCTCAATTCAGTTTGACAGCCCATGTTGTTAATTTTTGCAGTTCAATCCGGCATTTTAAGCTTACTAAAGTATATTTTACCAGTTTCATGTCATGAACTTAAGATATTTTTGACTGATGTGGTGAAATTTTTGTCTGTCCTAACAAGTAAATTTCTGTCAAGGGATGGAAGCAGCCCTTAGGCTTTTCTAAGAGAATTGAGGCAGCACTTCACATGTCTTCACAGAACTTATCAAACTCGGTTTTCCATGTCACACAGACATATATCATTGTGGGTCATCAGCATATTTCTGCTTTTAGATAATCTTGTTGACAAACACCTGGACATGGTGATCAATACGAATGATCATGTTGTCACAGTAGATTTCTGTTCTCAGATTATACTGATAAGAAAAACATTTTTTTTTTTTTCATTATCTATTACTAGTATGTATTATTATAAATATAATGTTCTTTCTAACTCGCTCACTCAGACTTCAGTATCATAGACATTTCTCTTTGTCTCATCATTACAGTGGGGACAACCAGTATCTTGTTGATCACAGTTTCTTAATGTCATAAAGTCATGCCCAGTCCTGATACAATTTCTCCTACCTTTCCTGTTAGTGTGGGGAAATCAGAAAATAATCCCACCTTTCCATAGAAAATAGATAAGAAGTCCAAAAATCAATTCCAGAGACGGCTAAAGAAGATTAGGCCTTTTCAGTCGCCATGAAAAATTTATCAGGTATGCCAGGCGAGTGAGTGTGGATTGATCTATAGATGGGAGTTCATTGATTTCACATAAAACTGCTCGATGACGTCCGGGCTAGATGAAAGGTTTATTGCAGGTTATGTGATGACTGATGCCTGTCAAGGGCTAGGTCGGGCAGAATGTGGGGAGTCTACCAGATTTAATGGTTCCCAAAACGGAGGTCACTTGCAATGGAGTGGAAACCCACAACATTGTGGTTTTAGGTAATGTGCTAAGGTTCTTATGTGCAGCATGAGCAAAAATGACTAATCAGTGAAGAAAAATGGTTAATTTGGTTTTCTCCTCGCAATTTAGGCAGAGGGAGAAAAGAGGCTTTCCTATTTCAGATGATGCCATAAATATTCAAATGGCCCAATATCACCAATGATCCCTTTCATTGACTTAAAAGCATTGAACCCCAGTGAATAAAGGGGTACTGTAAATGTTGACATTTTTGTGGTGGTTTAATTTTTGTTCACTGTTTTTCACTTTGACCTTTTCACTGGGAGCTTAAACCTGCTTGCTCTTCTGCCTGTGTATGTCTACCCCCTTGTTTCAGCCGCAAACTTAAGTTAAAGCCATCGCCAGCACTCCATTTTCACGCTACCGACCGGTGTATCAAATCCCTGCAAACCTAAAGGCATCTACAGTACCGTAAAATCCCTATTTACGTACGCACCCCTCCTAACGTACGCACCCCTGATTTGGGGACGATTGCGGGCCTGACTCAGTGAATTGAAACGTTTAGGGGAAAAACCCTCCTAACGTACGCACCCCCTCTTCAGCATTTCGGTTGACATGAATGATCATCCTTCCGATGATGTTTACCGACTTAAAGGGTTACTGAGAAAAAGGTTTCTGGATAGAAAATATCAAACAATTTAAATATATGTATTATCTATTCTTTATTGCTGATTGATTGTGTGGTAGCATTCCACACTTCATTTACATGAAGATGTACCGTACTCTCATGCTAATATGCGATTTTTCTGAGGAAGAACCCCTCCTAACGTACGCACCCCAACTTTGGCGTCAGCCTGGAGCACCTGCTTGCAACTTGAAAAGTTTTAAAAGTGCGTACGTAAATAGGGATTTTACGGTATTCCTAGTTAAAGCTACTGTGAAGAACATTGGGAAAATTTGAATGTAAAATGCATGCACCCCTGATTATGGATCATGCAACCATCTTGAACAGTAATGTTGTTCGGGGATTTACATCCTCAAGCACTAGTACAGTAGAACTTGGTGTTCACGACTTTCACTGGTTGCCATCCATCAAATGCAGATCATTACTTCATAATTACCTCTGGGGGACCTGAACTTTATGAGGCTTCAAATGAACCCAAAACACTTCAAAGAAAACCCTGTGATGTCAACCTTGTAGGTGATCCTCAAGGTAAATGTGTCGTGCTGACTCATCAACAATCAGGCACGAAGGGCGATGTTTACTGATAAGACAGCTGGGTGAGGTCACTCCACTTCCTCCACAAAAACAGCTAATGTCAAAAACAATTTCATGGGAGACTGTTCAAATTAGTGTTTATAGGTTTAACAGCCAAATTTCCTGACTTTTGTGGAAAGGTTTTGTACTTTTTATTTCATGAAAGAAACTTTTTCAAGTTGTTTTTATGAACTACTGTCTCAAACACACTCAAACTTTCAGTCAAAGTTCCCTTGAAAGCTGAAGATTCATGCATGGAGTAATGTCCACATTCCATGAAAACCCCACACTGTTGCCTTGGGAAGTGAACAAACTCCACAGAGCTCTGGAGAGACAAACAGTTACTTTAAATGCCTTTACGTTTTTGTGAAAGATTGACTTCCAAACCTTCTGCTTGCAGTGGCTGCTTGAAATATCTGATGTTCATTCACAATTACTGCTTTGTCTTGGCTCATTCTTCAAAATTCATCATATCATAGTCAAGGCCACTGAAATTTAGTATATTATAATATTGATGATTTTTAGGTCATGCCAGCTGACTATTTAGCGATCACAGGACATATTGTTCAAGAATTTTCGATGCCTTTGGGTAGATGGAGACATCATAATTTTCATGTATCAATGAAACTGCTTTGTTCCATCACAGACCAAATACTGTACGAGGGCCTGCATGCCCCTTTTACGTAGAGCGTAATCGGCCGTTTAATTTTACGTAGAGCGTTGCTGACCACTCCATAATTTAGCGTAGAGCGTAGGGAGGCTTTCTGAATTCAGCGTAGAGCGTAGGTAGGCTTTCTGAATTTAGCGTATTACGTAGCCGGCCCTCCGAATTTAGCGTCGAGCGTTGTCGGGACCCCCCCATGCAGGCCCTCCTGTACCTGTAAATTCAGGTCTCTGCCCTCACCTCCTAGTGCCTCCTATGGTCTGAACAACACAAAGTTTGCTCCAAAAACAAATTTGTTTTGGTCAGATTCTGCCTGCAGGGCGGTACAACAGCCTTGACACACATGTATACTCAGTCTTTTCCAGGACAATCATGTAAAAGCTGTGCCCTAATTAATGACAGCCAGATGGTAAAGTGCAGTCACAAACCGTCCATTATTCTATTCCATTCATCTATTTTTAAACATTGTTGTAAGATACCCATAAAGCAAAATGCGATATTGGGCCTTCTCCAAATTAGAGGAAATTGGAACTAAAAGTTAGCTGTGCAACATTGAACTTGTGAAATGTGACTTTGAGAAAAATTGCTGGTCTAAGAGAATACTGATCTACAGTATGGTCGGTGCTCGCAAGCTTTTTTTCTGAAAGGGACAAAGATTGATTTTCGAACAGAAGTTATCCATATATATATATATATATCATTACAGATCAGTGTGTGATTAAGAAATGTATGGCAAGAAATGATATTGGGATTTGCTTGGTGATTTTTCTTTCCATTTCCCTTAAAGTTATACGTAGTCTACTGTACATCAGTTTTACCATCCAGATAACTGAAATATTCAGCATCAATCTTTTTCTGATATTGCCACTGATAAAATTGAAATACATTATACATGTTTCACAGTTATAACTTATTTTGATATGCAATTGCAAAGTGTGCATGGATATTCATTGAATGACAATTTTATCTGCCAGGAGTCATATTCATTGAGAATTTTACAGTATCTGAAGGATGATGATGATTTGTAACTATTATCATTATTGTTTGAATGTTGATAATCATGTAACTGCTATATAGAGATATGCATAGGATATCAGTGAGTGAACGATTGCAAATAGGGAAGTCATGTAATGTTTCATATTTGATAACTTCAAAATGTTTTGCAGATAAGAAAATAGCTAAATATCATTACATTAAATTCTGGCAAAAGGTATACCATGATACATATTATACTGTGTACTGCTCTATTAAGTGATGCAACTTTCAGGCAGTTGGTTATCATAGCTGATGTCACATTCAAGATTTCAGTAGTCATGACATAGACTAGTGCAGTGATGGTATCCTGTATTCTCCTGTTTTTATACCCACATGGTCAATTTATTATTTATGATATTACCTACATGTCTACTGGGTGGAAAGAGATTCCTGGAATATGCAAAGAATTAATCTTTTGTTCTAGATCAAAATCAATGAAGTGGCAGTAATTAGATAATGTGTCTGTTCCATGGGGAGTTTTAGCATGCACTGTTTGTGCAACTATTTTTCTTGAAAATGAACTCTACTGGTGCAGTGTACTTTTCATGAAAGTTATAGTTATATAAACAACAGAATGTCCATGGTGTATTCATATACTTTGAGAAAGTGAAATTTTGATCAACACAGATTTTTGATGATTGTAATTTTTAAACATAAAGTAACATATTCCCTGGGCTGTCGTGCATGTACAATGTCTATACTATACATATTGTCACCTTGGAAAATAGTTCGCATTCTGATTAACTGCATTTTCTTAAAATTTAGATTTCTGTTGTTTTAACGGTATTATCAGCATTTTGCACATTTCTTTCAGGAAGAAAAGTCCTTGTACCAATTTCTCTTGAATCAATTTTTAAGGCAATGCTGTTAATCCATGGAAAAGAAATAACATTTAATTTTTATCATTTCTAAGGCCCATTAATCTAAGTCGTATAGATTGGTGAGATGAAATTTTCAGAGAAACCAATTGGCCAGCTGGAATGTAGAGTAATCATTCCCAACCTATTGATTTCCACCTTAAAGTGACAAACTGGGCACTTTAACATGCATTGAATGGGCAATTCCCTCACTCCTTGTTGTTATATCATGATTGCGGGGAGCGTGAGGATTGGAGTATATAAATCTACATGTACATACACACATTTCGCTTGATATTGCTATATAGGGCCAGGATCTGTCCTTTACTCCTAGACTGAAATTTGATTGTTGAGACGGAAAAAATTCCATCTGGTCTATCAAAAAAATCAAAACCTTTAGCTTGTGACATGAAATTGATGAAAATGTATTTTCATACTAACTATACGATGATGAAAATTAATAACATGCATATGGGCTCTTAAACAATGAGTGGGATGGAAAAAAATCTAAATTTAAGACAGCCCTATATTTATGAAACAAAACAGAACCAACTGCCAGCATTCTGACCTTTATTGCGTTATGATATGTAAGATATATCATCTTTGCTTTTCAATCAACATTTGTTTTTAAGAAGACACAGTGTGGAAATTTAAACTATTCAAAATAATTCACAGGAAATACATACTTGATATTGCACTATGTTTTAGCAATAGCCATGAAAAAAAAGTGCCTTTCAATTTACATGATTGATTTTCCACAGTGGAGTGTTCCATAAAGCTAGTGCCTGTGTCTGGATGTTTGTTGTCTCTTACAAATTTTGCACCCCAGGGCTGGAAATACTCCATGAATGTAACGTTGGGTAACCTAAATTCGGGATTTTTCCGATAATGGTTGACTGAAATCAATCTAGCAGAACAATAAACCATCCTTTTTTTCTATTATTCTGTCAGTATCATGTACTATCTTTGCACTAATCATATATATGGTAGATTTTGTCTCTAGTCGTGCTGACACCATAATATTTCAACTTCAAACTACCGTCCGCCGCACGCACAATGGCGGTGTTGTCGGACAGGGGGGCACATTAATTCGGGAGAGAAGATTCGTCTTGAATATCTTACCGCTAATCACATTTTATACAGCAGCTATTCGTTCTATCCTTGGCTTGAGGAAAGTGCTATGGATATAGACGTGTCCAAGTAAAAAAAATACACGAAAAAACGGCCGTACCGCACACATCAGGCCAGTTCGGGAACAACCCGTGTGTTGAGTCGGTAGAACTTCACTCAAAGTCGGCCCATCGTCATCATCGGGCAACGTGTAACGTTACATTATTCATGGGAAGTTAGCTGGATGCCGTAGCAATGGTAATACCACTATGTCCATGTGTTCCTTGTTGTGTTAGGAGCAAAATTTGAGGAAAATATCCTTCTCAGTCCACTATCACACGCAGCATTTAGACAAAAAGTGTTCCTCACAAACCTTTGTCGTCTGCTTGACAACAGGATTCTGGTTAACAATATGGCGGCGGGAAAATACACGTGCCGTAGGTTGTAGCAACAGAGAGGAGTTTTGATGATTGATCACACTTAGAATCCAGTTGCAGGTTAGCAAAAGAGATTGTAATAAGTTGTCTTATAAATAATTGTGTTTAGCAGGCAGGAGATGTGACATTTGTCTTATAAACCAGCGAACAACCGTGCTGGGTGATTCTCCCACGAAGCCCCCAGACTCTGTCAATAAGGGACGGAGAGTTTTTGACGTCGCCAACTTCTAATGCATGGTTATCGAAGCTTTTCAGCCAGTGTTCTGAATACGTTAGTCTATCTGCTTTGCATTGCTGGCGTTATAACTGATTTTGCATCTAGCACATATCCCTAAATACCCCGTTTTCGAAAAATCCCGACTTTAAGTACCCCACGAATTTAGGTTACCCAACGTTACACTTTTGTCCACCCAAAATTGGAGATCTACACCTATAAAATGTAATTATTATTGACTGTGGGTGCACCATACATACAGAATATTCTTGAAAGTATCAGAAAAAGCATTATAACCTTTGTTGTGTCATGTTACATTATTAATTGTTAATGATTTGGAAGTTAGCTATATGATTATAATAATAGAATTACAGATTGAAACTCACATTGTAAGGACGTTTTGCTGACGTTCTACCTGACTTTCTGTTTTGCACCCCAAATCCTAATTTCTGTGCACCTAAATTTTTAGGCAAGGTGCACCAGCGTGCCTATTCCCAAGAATGAATTTGGAGCCCTGACCCCCAGCGCAAATATAGTATTACATGGTAGGTTGATGATAATTCCTGCCTGGGGGATGGTTGGGCCTTCTGGTAACCCGACACGACCTTGGGAATCACCATACATCATGTAGAGTTGTCCTCTTGAGGTCCATATTATTATCTTTATTGATGCTTGATGGTGTATCTGATTACAGAATTTCATGCTGAAACATGAAGTCTGTAGATCCTTTTCCAAAATCAATCAAATATGCAATATATGTTATGTTGATATCGGTGAATTTGACTTAGGGGATGCATTAAACATGCATTGAATCATTGGGCTCAGAACTGTTGACCTCAACCGATAACATTTTCAGATGTCAAAGGTTTATTATCGGTCAAGACATTATCATACCCAGAAAGATTTTTCCATTGAAGTGTTTCCGAATAACCAAATCTTCTCCAGTTATGTGTTAAATTGTGTTGAAAACACCACAAAAATTCCGTTCTGTCTTCTGCCCATCTACCCCGTTGTTTTATAACCACGAACTTCAAGTTCAAATCAAAACCATTGCGAACACTCCATTTTCTCCCTACCATGAAATTAAATCTCTGAGAACTTGAATGCATTATTTTACAGCACTTCAACTTGGCATATGTAGCATTGTTTGTCATATCAGTGCATTAAAGAGGCTTATTGTCAACAATGGCCTTCAACACTTGCCTTAAGTAAAAGGGTAGGAAAAGGTCAGGTCTGGGCCTTATGCAGTGTTTAAGGCATCTCAATATGATGCAGGAATGACCTGGCATTTGGAGAGTACGGCCGCGCTTGTGAGCTAGCATGAGGAGAGGCAATTATGTGGTATGTCTGGAGGGACCTGTATGGAGGGTGGAGTCTCAAGATGTCAAATAGTCATCCTTCTGTTAGATTCTGACAGTTGGGTTTGAAACAGAAGCAGCCCATGGGTAAGCCTTAGGTTCCTGTAGGATTTTGAATTCTATTATGTGATAATTATGTATATCAAGATCAGACAGATAACTGCAAATCTACACACCAGTTTCTATAATCAGACAGTGGTGTATAACATGACAAGGCAGCAGAGATGAAAACAGAGATCTCATTGTATCCCTTGTTACCATTCACCAACAACAACCTTTTATCAGGCCACTGCACTCGGTAAACACTCCAAACTCGTGGTAAACACCCTGCCTTCCAAAGTCTCTGACACAGCACTTTCAGAGGAATGTTTCATAAACATGGGGCTCTTTAGGCATTGTGTTCCATCTCAGGTGTCTTTGTCACACCTGAGAAAGTCAGGTATTAAGTGTCACGGCTATGGGTGAAGGAAAAGGTCTGTGAGATCATCCTAGTGGTGTATACATGTAAATTATTGCTTTACTGACAGTGGGACGTTGTCAAGACATGTTTTCTTCAGAAATTGGATCCTCAAGAAATGTACAATGTATCTAAATCAATAATAAGGGTGTGTGTGAAGCCCAGACAAAACTGATGGGTAAGACATGGATACATTTCACCTTAAATGCTGGGTTCTTTGAAGTTCAGCTCTTCAGTATCTTCTAAGCGCGGCTGTCTCCAGCTTTGTTTTTTTCTGTTCCACGTCATTGTTTGGGAGTCCATGTTGTTGAGTTTTGTTGTTAAGATCTGTCATTTTAAGCTTATAAAAATGAATTTTCATCAATAATCATGTCAAATCAATTTTTAGATGGAAAATTTTATCTGTCCCAATAAGCAAATTTATATCCTGGGACGGAAGGACGGGTCCTGGAGCAGCCCTGCTTCTGAGTCAGACTCTGATTAGGTTATCAATGTGCACAAATGAGGGTATTTGTGATAATTAGACTAGAGATCAATACTACAGTCAAACCTGCCTAGGCGACCACCTTTTCAACGCGACCACCTGGCCATGGCGACCGCTTTTTCTCGGTCCCGAAAATTTTCCCCATAGGCACAAGCATTAAGCTGCCTGCCCAAGGCGACCACCCGTCCAACGCGACCGCGACCGCCACGAATTGGGACCGCACAGAGCACAATCCCTGCCCATGGCGGTCGCCTAATTTTCAAGCGTGTGGTGACATCAGATCATTTTGCTGTCGGATTTCACGGAAATGTTTTCAAGACTTTAAAGGACAAAAATAAGATCAAAAATATATGGAATAGCAATGTTATACCATCGATTCCTCCATGAAGTGTTTTAATAAAACGGTCCCCCCATAAACATTGTAAAGACAAATGTTTGTGATGTTGTTGTGCCTATCGTAATCTTATAGTTTAACGTGAACTCAGTTCCGTTTAAACTCAACTTTCAAAACGAATACGTAGTGCATGGCGTCAAAAAGTCAGATTTCACAGAAAATTACTATCTATTTCTTGTATTTTCAACAAAAATGTGTCTGTATCTTGCTAAATTCCGCCGAAAAATGACTTCGCGGCGGGCAAAACATCAGGCGAGAAATGTTGTTCCTTGGTCCCGACGCCATCTTGGATTTCGGGCGGCCCGGATTTGGCGTACCGCTGACCTTTGTAAAACACGATGCTTTTGTGTATGAACATTTTCGAATACTCTAGTTATTGGTGAAAATCAAAATTCTTATTTTCTTTTTATTTCCATGAATCTCACAAACCTTTATTGGACGCTGTGCGTTCTGCTGCACTGACTTACCCTTCGATGCGGTGGCACAGAGCTTCGCGGCGCGGCGCGACGAAATCACACCGTTAACGCGTTCCGTTTTCATCTTTAGTTGTCAGATCGAAATTTTTTTTACCCTTTCATCCAGCGGCCGCGGTCGGCGCCCTAAAAAGGCTGGGACCAGCAGGCGTTTTCTAGGGATCTGTCTTAGGCCTTAAAACTTCGACGATGTGCGTGTCTGTGTGTACTATTCAATGTAACGTGTGAATGCGGGAGGGCGCTGCGAGATCGAGGCAACCATCGTTTTGTAGTCAAAATTATGACGAAAATTTGTACACGATGTAGCGGTATACAATTATTACATCGATAACGGAAAATGTAATTTTTGTTGGATCTTTCTGTCAATGAGAATTGAACCTGGTGAGGGTCATGCTGTCTAAATTCACATAATTTTTTTATCATTTACGTACTGTATTTGAAAACCTCGACCTGGAAACATGTGAGTGGAATCCTCTTCATGGCGACCACCTGTCCATCGCGACCGTTTTTGCTTGGTCCGCCGGGTGGTCGCCTTGGGCAGGTTTGACTGTACTTAACTTTCTCAGTTACAGACTCTTACAGACAGCATGGTAATTATAAATGTCAACTCTCACAATTCCGCAAGGTACCCTTTAGAAGAGTTCAAGACCGCCACATGATAAAGGGGATTTTGAGATCTGCTAATGCAGCGTACTGTAGTCTAATCCCTGATGCATGCAAACATGCAGATTATGATTCAGAGATTCAAGACATTCTTAAGAAGGTTTTGATACTATAGCACTGTTTTATTTATAAATGGCTATCTTAGGAATTATGAGAGTTGACATAATCTTTTTTTAGACAAGATAAAAAGATCATGACAATGTGTCTTTTGTAAAATATCAATCAAAGATATTATTAACTGAGGGTGTTCCAGAAGAGTTAGTATGGATTTCTTTTCAGAGCTAAGTGTTATTCATCCACCTGAAATCTGTGAGAAATTCTATATTGTGGATTGGTTTTGGTGTCCAAGTCTGACTGGGTGATAGATGGTATGTGTAGAGTGTGGTACTGAATCAGGAAATATCAGATGGACAAGGACATGGAATCCCCTCTGGTCATTCTTTGATCATTCTGAAGTCCCGACATGGTGATGCTCCAGTGATACTAACTGAATAGATAGTGTTATTTTATGGCTGACATGCTGTGATCAAAGATACCATGATCAGCTTGTCTATTTTTGTTTTTATTTGATCTCCCTGTGTGACTATGAGTACTAGTGTGACTTATAGCGGCGGCTGCATGTGCTTTAGGCCTGATTTACACGAGGAAAATTGCTTGACGTACGACAATGGCATACGACAAGGTCGTACATTTGTACTTCCACCGTTGCACCATGTCTTTCCTTGCTGTGTGTAAATCGGCCTGCGGTGTCGTACGGAGTTATCAACCACCTTGTCGCACACCGTTATTGTTACATCCGGCAAATTTCCACCTTTGAATTGGGCCATAGATTCTAGCACTCATCAGGAACCATTTGCCATCCGTGGATGGCAAATGGTCCTTACCTCCGTAGCCGACTTCCTATCTGCATACCATTCACTCTATTTGGCCAATTTCTACTATTTTTCCAGCCATCCGCGGGGCCTGGTAGAGGCTACATCAGACTCACCACTGTCATCAGTCTTGCAGCCATAATGGCCTTTGAGGCACCACATGGGATGTGTTTTGACACACATACAATAATAGACTAATTAATGTTTGTTTTTCCTGTTGATGGGATCAATTAGGAAATGAATTTACGGCAGCCCCCCCATACATATGGATAATCTGGAACCTTATTTAGCTCATTTAATAGAAATAAGTAGGTCAATTAGCAATTAGCACCATTCTCCTCTTCCCCTGTAATCCCAGTGGAGGATTTTGAAACTGAGACGTTCTAGAGAGTTGAATCAAGTTTTAGCATGTGAAAATACTGTGAATCCTAGGCCAGAATTGTTCGTGGCAGTTTATTTGAGCGTTCTTTTGCAGTGATCATGACCTCGTAATATGACATCATGACATGTGGCTAGATGAATACAATCATGTTTTGTATTTCTACTGTACTACAGAAATGTTTCAACTGCAAACTTCAAACTAGGTATAAAAGCCTTGTTTCCCCCCCTACCACAGAAGCAAATCTCTGCAAAAATAAATGAATTTAACAGTAGTGTGTTTCAATGATGCATGACTCACTGGCATCAGATTCTGCATCATACTGGTCCCTGGGTGAGAAGAAACTTCAGTGGGATTGTTGTTTTGGTGGAAAGAGTACAGTTCATGCATGGCTGACAAGCAAGCTGTTTTTGTCCCAATCATGTCAACAAGTCTTGGACATGCACAATTCATCAGAATGAGGGCAAACATGAAAGGAATATTTGACCTGTTTCCTCACTCTGCTGTCAGCAGTTTTCCTGTTGACAAAATCTACCAACTAGCAGCTTCATTAGGACTCAGCAACCATTGAAAATATGTTCTGTTTTTGTAGACATACCCATGGATAGATATATGATTGAACAGTTTTCTCAGATAAAGGCATTTCTGTGTGTAATGTGTGCGAAATGCTCCACATGTATATGTTCAAGTTCAAGTTGAAGTTCAAAGAATCTCAAAGATCCTGTCTTTATTAGAAGCAGTTTGAGTACACAAATGTATCATGATTCACCTTTAACAGTTTATATTAGATCTGTAGTATATTTTCATTATCGGATCAAATTCCTTGAAGGATTCCATAACCGTTACAGTACTTGATTGCAGTTGGTGGAGTTTCGTAATAGCCTGTATGCATGTTGGAATGGGAAATATCATGTCATATTGCTCCTGGTGAGGTCACTGATTAGAGAATTCTCCTTCCACATCTGTGGGAGGAAGTCTTTCAAGTTCTGGGCACAAACTTGCCAACAACTCAGAATTGGTTTCTTAGGATAATCAGCTACATGCCCTTTTATTCTAATATGGAGTAAGATAACCTTGAAGTGAAGACAAGGTGGACCAAGTAAAGATGGGAGACCTCTCTGTGGCCAACCTTCATACATCATTACTAGACCTCTAAACCCAGATCGGCCTCACATTTCACAGGCAAGTGGCAAACATCAATAATGGTAAGGGGGCAGACAGGGGCACATGTACATGTGGGAAGTCAACACTTCACTTTGGAAGGGGTTAATCAGTAATGTCTCAGGCAGGGTGGTCCAGTCTTCAGAATATATTACTGTAAATGCATTTAAGTTTGCATGGTTTCTATTTCGCAGTAGGGAGAAAATGTGTTTCATGTGGTTTTAATTTCGCGTTTGAAACTATGGTAACGCTACAGTCATTGGTTTCGCGGTGGTTTTTGAGTTTGCGCTGAAGAGTTCACCGCGAAAACCGTGAACATGAAAACACTGCAAACATTTCTGCATTTACAGTATTCACAGTGACTGTAGTTTGTCATAAGCTTGATGACTTGTTACAATTGTCATAAGTTTCATACTTTTCATTACAGTATATGTAGATCTAGAGGCAAGCAGTCATTTTTAGAATAAATAGTTATCATATCATTTCATTGTGGTAGGGCTACATTTAGCCAAGGGAAAAGTCTTACAAAAATTCATTCACTTTTTGGTGAATAATACTAAATTATCATTATGTATCAGTGCTTTAGATTAATAGAGGCTACTTTATCCTCTGAATCTTTGGAGAAAACAAGGCTGAGTCAAAATATTTGTGAACAGAAATATGAGCATTCATGAAATTCAATATTTCCTGTTGAAGAGAGTGGGGGTACGTTTCACCATCAGCCATCTGATTCTGAGGGGAAAAAAATCCATAAATAATCCAATCTTGATTATCGTGCCAACTGTCCAGATTATGAAATTTAATTTGCAAAATCACAGCTCATTCCAATCATTTCGTCGTCTTAGAGCCAAGAAATATTAGCCCAACTTGGCCAAGTGCATGAGGGAAAAGTTTCATACTATTTTTAGTTTTGTTGTTTTGAAGTTACAGCAACTTCAGAGTCCCTATCCAGTTTGATATGTTATGTGACTTAAGGCTGAGTCCCACAGCAATGTCTTGGAAGCCAGAAACCGCAAGAGAACAGGGAAGACTCAGGGTCGTCAATACATCAATGTCACTGTCTAATTATGGTATGTTTTCCCAAATGACCAACAATATATGTAGTGTAGAGGTTAAGCACTACCCATCATAGCAACTCCAGCCGAGAGCTACGCAGACTTTTACGGATAAGTTTGGCCCCGCGGCCTGTTCCCTCTGTGTAGTGTGTAGCGTTATATAAATGCTTGCTGAGGCCCACAGGATATATTGGTGATTGGGTAAAATTGCGTGCGGTTTTAACAGAGCGTAATTGAAAGCTCTGTAGGAAATATTGGAAATCAGTGCATTCTCACGTTCAGTGTCAGATTGCTGTCGGTGGGTAGGAAAAGTGCTGACTGCAAATTACAGTTCCGTATGCCTACAGAATACTTATTACATTGATCAGCCAGCGTACTGGAATAACCTCTTTGTCATTTTCTCCATGAAACATGGAGGTATTGATGGACCTCCTGGTGGCTGACCTTGTTTTTTCCCCACTGCGCAAGTGTGGTTTTTGGAGCTTGGAAGTTATATGAGTTTAAAGTCCAGGATTTAGTTGTTTGTACTATGGTATAGATTACAAGCCAATGCACGGTGGTAGAGGACATGTCCATTGACAGGAATTACTGCAGGACAATCTATAACTAGAGCCTCATCTTATGCTTTATTTCATCTTCAAATATCTCCAATTCTATGCAAGTTTCATTCTTTAAGGTAACCTTGGAAGGCCTGGAAGGTGAAACTTGATAAAAACAGATAGACTATATTAAGTAGAATTTGTAGCCCGGCTCATGTCATTGTTACAGGTAGATAGTATTGAATGGATTGGGCTTTACCACAAAATCATCCAATATGATGCTCGTCATTTGGGAAATCCACCTCATATATACTATAGTAAGCTGTCTACTCGTAGTTGTGCATGGTAATGGTGTCTGCATCACTTATGAGTATTGCACACTTGTAAGTAGATTCTGCATCACTGTAGGCAGTTGCTGTAAATGCCTTTAACTTGGCTTAAGCTTGTAGGGGGATTTGATTTCGCAGTTGGGAGAAAATGGAGCATTCACTGTGGTTTTTAGCTTGAAACAAGGGAGCACTTAAGCACCTGGTAGTAGAAGACAACAAACATTTCAGTGGTGGCTTTAAATTTGGGGTGCACGAGGTTAAGCTTACACTGCGAAAATTGAACTGTCGCAAAAAAATTTTAACATTTACAGTTAAGATTAAGAAAGGAAAAAAGGAAAGGGATCTCGAACCAGTTTAGCTCAAATGAACTCAATGAACAGATGAGCTACTCTTCCACTGGTCGTGACAGAGAAGACAGACGCTATGTACAGTATTTACAGGTTCATTGTACCGGGGAAATTCCCCTAGCTCTTTTCGACAAGCACAGTGAACAGTGGACCACGGCTTAACGTCCCGTCCTAAGGACTGCGATCTTTAACGGTAGCGTGCATGTCGGGTGAGCGACACAGCCGGGATCGAACCCGGGGCTTCTAGTTCCAGAGGCAAGATCGCTAACCACTGGACTACGCACGCTACCACAAGACTACGCACGTTACCACAAGAGTAAAGGAACACCAGGTCTCTGGGACATGAGAAATTGCCTTGATATGTGGACATAACAATCACTCTTCTTGTACAAGACTAGTATAACTTCAAACAAAACTCATACCATATCAGTAAATGTTCTTTAAGTTTTTAAGTACAGTGACGTCCCAATTTAATGAGATTGGTAGTTTGTATAGACCTTTTGTTTCATGCAACATAGAGACCAAAATCTCACATTTTTAGTTCTAATAGTGATGAGAAAGGGCCGTCACTCAAGTTAATCCCACAAAGGCAGAAAATCATGGAGTACATCGAAACTCCATCAGGAACTGAGATGCTGTAAGGTAGCAGCTTAATCACTGTGCTTGGTACTGTCTCCACAGTTATTCAAGTTCCAAGTGCAAGACAAGCCCTGGGCTATTTTTGGCAGGTTGAAAACTCCCAGCTCCAAAGCAGCTTTGGAGCTGGGAGTTTTCAACCTGCCAAAAATAGCCCAGGGCTTGGCTTGCACTTGGAATTTGAATAACTGTGGAGACAGTACCAAGCACAAGCACAGTGAAAGTGATCCCTAACCTATTTAGTTCACTGAAGAGCTAATCTTGCACCAGTTGTGACAGGGACGACAGATGATATGTACAGTTTACACAGATCCATTCAGTACAAAGGGAAATTCCCCTCGCTCTTTATCACAAATGACACAGTTGGGATTCAATGTCCCGACCTCTTAGTCCTTTGGCAAGGTCACTAACCACTGAACTATGTATGCATGCTTCAGTTTTGTAGAAAGCTTTTTCTCATGGAACTGGTTTGCTCTATACTGGTCGATCAATAGCACCCCTTTTCCTGATGGCTATCTTTTTCATTTAGCCTTTGGCGTGACATTTCATGTGTTAATTTTGTTATTCCTGATTGAAATAGATAAACACTGTAATTCTATGGTTACCATTTCAAATGACCAACATCAGATGACATAAGTCTATGATTACCTTTGTGAAAATGGAGGTTTTGACGTTAGTTGTTGTGTTTGTGAGTAGTGGTGTCGACATTTGAATGCTAGGGACATTGGTGACACTTACAGAAAGTAATGGGTCAAAGGTGCCAGGAAGGTCCCAGGAAGGTGGCAGGAAATGGTGTTGGCCCTAGTCCAAACTTTTCCCACTACTTGTGGCAGGAACTGGAACTGGACCAGCCGCCCAGGTCTAGGATAAGGCTGCCTCAGTGTTTATTTGTTTGTTTTTCTCAATGGATAAAACTCCACCAGATATTTCAAGGAGGTTTGAGGCCCCCGAACTCTTGTTGTTGATGTAGACCTCATTATTGTATTTCAATGACTTTCAAAGTCTGCACTAATTGATTATTCTTATCACGGTTGTACTCTACTGAGTTCTCTTGTAGCTTGTTACCACCCCAGCAAAAATCAATATGAACCCTTTCTGTCAGTTTCTTGTCTGCTACATCTGGGAAATAGATGGCCTTTCCCAGTGACATAGGATAGATTGTCTGTGGGAGGAAGAATTCTGTCGCAATTTCCTTGCATGACTTGGTCTGTTGAGTAAGTAAGTGCACCAGTTATCCAAGAAGTGATAAAATATTGTCAGTCTCGCAGTGCCCGAGAAAACATGGGCATTAAAAAGTCTGTCATTTCAGCCTGGCATTTTTTTCAAGTCCAAAGTTGCAAACTATTATGAATTGAATGAAATAAGAGCATGGAAAGCTGGAAAAATGTGCTATATATTGTAAATGTATGCGGGATTTGATTTCGCGGTAGGGAGAAAATGGAATCATGTTAGAACAACGGAGTAGGCAGGCAGAAGACAGAATAAACATTTTTGAGGTGGTTCTTGTTCTTGATGAAGAGGTCATTAAACTGCAGCAGAAATTTTTGCAGTATTTCAGCAGGGCATGTATTTTAAGTCATGATATGAATGAAACAAGAGCCTGAAAAGCTGAAAAATGGGCACAAGTGCTATGGTGTAAGCTACACGTATATATTTCCTTCTCATGTCCAGGCGTAGAGATGACAGTACATGCTGATAATGTCGGTAATTCATATCAATATCACTACATCCCTCTGTGCATTCCCTGTAAAAGTCATCAGCGATGAGCTGTAGGCTCACTAACATATGCCAGCCCTGGGAAATTGCAGCAGCAGACAGATCGTCTCGCAGCACATAATAGAGACAAATTGTAACATTATAGTGGGCTATCAAATAGTAATGCACTGGCATCCCAGCAGATGACCTTTTTTTTACAAGGAAACAGTCTGCTTTCTTTTCACAAGAACCAATGAAACTTTTTTCAGCAAAACTTTCTTTTTGCTGGCTTTTTTTATGTGTCGCTACTGTTGTAGCAGCACTACTCTAAAGGCCTTTAAGTTTGCGGGGATTAGATTTTTTGGTAGGGAGAAAATGGAGTGACCATAGAATTTCTTAGTTCAGGGTTGAAATAAGGGGGTACAATGTAGGTGGGCAGTAAACAGAATAATTTTTGATGTGTTTTTAAGTTCACGGTTGTTGTGGAGGAAAACTGCAAACATTAAATCAACAGGAAAATGTCAACATTTTTACAGTAATTTGTACAGCAGTTATACACAGGGAGTGAACTAACTGTGTTACAACAGTAATTGTGTTATCACGACGAGACAGACTCACCGGCTCCTACATTATGGATTGTATTCAGCCTCAACGAGACAAAGGGGAAAATTATTTCTTTCACATTATCAGCTTGTAAACCAGTTTAATCATTTGCTGGTGGTGGACTGATGTTTGTGATGAAATGTTATTCTTGGTCTGTTGTCCATTACATCTTCCTATAACACACAATGATAAATCATTGACACGTATTTCAGATACAAGGTCATAGAATCTTTGTTGATAAGCATGCTTGAACTCAGTTAGGAAGTAAAAGTGGCTTTTCTGCCCCCAGACATAGAGTTGATAGAGTGAAAAATCAATCACAAGGAATTTGTTGGTGGAATCTGTTTCTGCACCATATAGCTTATTCAGCACCAAGGACAGTAACAAGTTATTTTATGAACACAATATAGTGAACGATTTATCGGCTACGCTGATAAACATGTTGAACAATTTTGATGCAAATATGTATGTCAGAGTCTTTAGAAACTTAATTACATCTTTAACAGACATTTTTGCACACATTTTTGTTGCTAAACTGGTTTAAAGAATATTTGAGAATTATTTGAGAAATTTTGCTAAACTAGTTTAGAGAATGTAGTATGATACAACTACTTACAAATACAAAGCCATATGTTCATAATGTCGTGATATTGTGGTGAGAGGTGTAAATAGTGAGAATAAAACCGTTACAAACATTTCAAAATTTTTGATACTGCTATAAGGTGTAAAAGTAGTCAGTTAAGCAATGATCAACTCCAGTGCAAGCTCCTTACAGGTTGGAATATAGCTGGTCTTGTGATATTATAGTGTGTTCACACTCACTCACTCAGTCCCAGTAGTGTGTTAAGGTGTATTAAAATTTTCATGTTGGATGCAACAGTCTGTCTATTACCCCGTAAAAGATGTATGATTCCAGGTCCAATGTCATAAATCCATAAACCAGTACCTTGGGGACGCCCATGCATGTTCATGTGGAAATATGGTAGACGTTGTAGGGAATGGCTGGCAAGGTTGTAATGCAATGAGACAGAATCCTATGTAGAATAGCTTCAACAATATTCTAAGGTTCAATGGTAAGTAGGTCATCTTTTAGAAGGGCTTGAAATTCATTTATTGGAGAAGGTGCACAGTAAACGTTTTGGGTGCACAACAGAGATTAAAGGAAAAACTCAGCAAAACCTAATTACAAACCTTAATGCCTCTATTCAGAGCTTGAATCTGAAATTCTACAGATAATTTCAAAATCTTAAACAAATAATACGACAAAGGGGTTTTATCATTTTTTCCTGACACTTAGATGTGCTGTATACTAGTGTACAGTAGAACCTTCAGTAATAATATTATGTAACTGTTCAGAAATATCTAGCTGCACCAGTACACTGACACTCAAAAATTAGGTGCTCTGCTCCAATGTTGGGTGCACTTAAGTGCATATGCACCCAGTATTTTGAGCCCTGCTTGGTCTGTGTTTCCCAAAGCAAGTGTTTGGTAGAGGATTTGGGTTTTCTATTAATTATTGGTTTTCAGAGAGATGAAGAAATGATGTCCAATACCAGTGTCTTTCAAACACAGTTACAGACAACATGTGCACTGTGTTCTATGATGTTTTATTCAAGATTTATTGGTTATTCAGTCATTATCTGATAACAATCTGCAAAGCAGCGGTGTGACATAAGGTATCTTTAGACAGCTTGTCTGCCAGTGCATCCTGGGAATATTCATTGTGCAGGTGATAAGCAGGTTTTCTCCACATGGGTTTTGAAATCAGCAGGTCTCGGTAGGCCAGAGACTGGAGGCATTTGCTGGAAACATAGTTCAGTACCATGGACAGGAGCCTGATATTGATAACATTGCATTTGACTGGAGACATAATGATTGTTCAGTACCATGGACAGGAACATGATACTGATAACATTGCATTTGCCAGGAAACATTGTCCAGTACCATGGACAGGACCATGATACTGATAACATTGCATTTGCCAGGAAACATTGTCCAGTACTATGGACAAGGCCATGGTACTTAGTCTGATAACATTTTATTTGTCTGGAAATATTGTTCTGTGGTACAATGTACAATGATACTGGTGACATTGCATTTGCAGGGAAACATAGTTCAGTACCATTACCCTGATAACATTATATTGCCTGGAAACATTGTTCAGTACCACGGACAGGACTCTGACACTGATAACATTGCATTTGCCAGGAAACAATGTCCAGTACTATGGACAGGGCCATGGTACTCAGTCTGATAACATTTATATTTGTCTGGAAATATTGTTCAGTGGTACAATGTACAACGATACTGGTGACATTGCATTTGCAGGGAAACATAGTTCAGTACCACGGACAGGACCCTGGTACTGATAACATTGCATTTTCCTGGAAACATTGTTCAGTACTATGGACAGGACCATGATACGGATAACATTGCATTTGCCAGGAAACATTGTTTGGTACCATGGACAGGACCATGATACTGATAACATTGCATTTGCCTGGAAACTTTGTTTGGTACCATGGACAGGACCCTGGTAGGGATAACATTGCATTTTCCTGGAATCATTGTTCAGCACTATGGACAGGACCTGAGATTGACAACATTTCAACGGAAAATTGACTGTGCAAAATAAAGTTATGGCGTGGTAGCTTGAATTCTTTTGGGCAACCTTGATGTAGGATGGCTGTGCCTGAGTTGTTGAAGAATTAAGCTGTCGTGGCATTTCTGGGCCAGACTGAAAAATCAATTGACAGGTAATCCATCAAAGAACAAATGTATTGGTCGATCTAGAAGCCATAACAATGCTAACTTAAATCTGAGCCAGTTCATAGCCTCACCCAATGGGTTTCCAATATCTACAGTGGAAGGTTGATCTGCCAAAGTACTGCATTTGGGTTCACCTACATTTTCTACCATCTCCTGAGCAGCAGTATTTGTAATAAAAATACAAATAACAATTCAAGGCCAAAAAAGAGCATATTTAGCTAGCCATCGTTACTCTCTTCCTGAGACATTAGCTGTAGATTATATCTAGAAACGTCTACAAACAGGAGGCAAGAATAGTTAGTCAGAGTGTACCTTTATAGTATTTATGTTTTGATAATTGTATTTGTGTATTTCCTCGCCTTTGAGCATAAGTTTGCAAATAAAGGTTATTGTTGTTATATTTCTTGCTGTTCATCATCTTCCAATGTGTCTGTGGAGCCAGAATGACTGTTTCTTAATCAATTACTCCTTCAGAGCAGATCATTATAAACATGAAGGGCAATCAGGGCCCCTTGGGCACACGCTGATTTATTAGCTGATCCAGTACCACTTCGAGTAGACGGCTGGATGCACAATTTGGAAGATTATTTTGATTGAAAAGCTGTTGATGTTATTGCGGGCATGGGTGGATGATGGAGAAACCTATCAACGGATAATGGTTCAGTGATCAAGGTGTGCCATGGCATTTTGGAGATGTGTGTATGTGTACCTCTTGACACCTTGAGAAGAGTTGGAAATACATGTATTATACAAGACGTCTGGATAAAATAGGCCAAACAACTCTCAATACTACATAATTCCGCATAAGACCCACATTAAAAAACAGTGTTAGATATGAAAGCCTTCTCAAAATGTCTTGAACACCTGGATATTTGAAGTATGCAAACCTTTGAGATTACTGAATGCTACATTTGATTTAGTAATAAATATATAAACATGGCCGACCAGCCATCTTAAGGTACCTAGTAGAATTATAAGAGTTAGAGTTGATGTTAGAGGACCTGTCTTGGGTGAGACAAAATATTTTATATTGCTTCAATTTTTACTACATGGACTAAAGAGGACAAAATCTGTTACCAATCAAATCCATCCTAGAAAACTGTATAGGGAGGTGTGGTTGACAAATACATGTAAGCCATAAGAGTTGTAACGCCCGCATTCCACTAGACAGCGATCACGCTGCAACCTCGTTGTAACCTAAATTGGATTTCCTTAATCCTTTATAATCTGAATATCATGCAAAAGTAAAAGTAAAGTATGACTGAAAAAACAAAAAAACTCACAAAGCGTGAAAAGATTCTTTTTTTCTTAGGAATTTGTTGAGCACTCTGTCAAATGCAGCACGTGTGCAGCAAGGTTGCCGCCCTAGTGGACTTGGGGGTATTAAAAGTGCTGCCTGGGAGGTACCTCAGCTCTGTGGAGAGTCCGTATGTCCCTCATCGAATTACCCAAAGTCTGATAGTAATTGGCAGTTCTAGGACACAGAAAGCCAATTAGGCTGTTGATCATCAGAACACATTATCACACCTTGTCTATATTACATTGGAGAGCTTTTACCATAATCGGTAATGCCATGTAAAAGGTATCAAGAGGGCAGGATGTTGAGAGTCACCTATCTTCACCCTCAAATGTGGATCCTAAAATGGACTTTCTACTCAAATAGCCTGAAGTGTCGCTGATATTTTGTGAATTGCTGAAAGGAATTCCTGTATGAATGTTTGCACCTCGCAGGGCGTTCGCTCGTCTTGCCACCATTACAGCCACACACCTGAACGAATCAGCATAGTCTGCGGCAACAAACATGTCGCTTTAATGCATAAGATCAGTAAAAAAGCCATTATGAATATTAGGGCATGTCATTAGTCAGGGTATCCTCCGTTATGATGATTGAAGTAGAAAACCTGAGGCAAAATGTTACCATTCTTGGTCCTTCCATTGTTGAACAAGACCTCAGCCCACATACCAAATATCATAACCATTCATCAATAGATTCTTGAGTTATGCTTTCTAAAGTGGGACAGAAACACACACCCATGTAGACACACCAGAAACAATGACGCCTTCACAAAGGTAACTAGCAAACACTTTAGAGCATTATATTGGTTTCTGGTCAGCTACAAAGCCAGAAAAATACAGTTCAGAATCCATCAATGTCGCTGATTTCTGACATTAAAGGATGACAGATTGTATCATACTCTTTAAGACAGGTCAGAGACATTGTTTGAAAGTCCTCCACACAAGGGCCTCCCACATGATGGTATTGAGTTCATTTGGAATGCACCGGCATGATTAGCTCATAATGGACAAGTCCTCAATCCTTCACAAAAGCATCATCCTCTTGGAGCCACTGATAATGGCCAGCATAAATCAAAGTCAGAGTCTGAGGCTTGAGCTACAGACCCTTCATAGATCTTTTGTTTTGAGCTCCTTCTGTCAGGTCTATCAGAAGACTTCAGGAAAGTTCAAGGTTTAAAGAATGAAATACTGCACATGTGGGAAAAATATATTTATCTTGGGTTTTCTTGTGCAAATCTTTAGAACATTTCATAAGTTAGGCTACTTGCAGTATGGTGCAAGTAATGGTAATTAAAGCAGAATCGTTCTTGGATGTATACATGTATGTAGTAGCACTTGTGTTTTTTGGGAAATATTTTGTAGTATGTGGTGTCTAAAGTCAGTATTACTAGAGGTATAATCGGTGCAATAAATATTTGAGTAGTTTCAACTATCTAACTTCTTAATTAGCTAATTCATCAGCTGTGAAGAAATGAGTTTTAAAACATTGTTTCATTTTTAAGTCAGCAGGAGTGAAATATTCTAATCTAGCCCTTAAGCGTTCCCTTAAAGCCCCTTTACACAGAAGCAGGGACGGAAATTTGCTTGTTGGGAAGGACACAAATTTCACCCTGTCTGTCAAAAAAAACTGAACTTCATGACATAAAAACATAATTTCATAAGCTTAGAATGACAGATTTAATAACAAAAACTGGGCTCCCAAACAAAAAGTGGGACAAGAAGGCTATCTAAGATGGTCTTGAGTTGACCCTGGGTCTTATACTAAAGTGCAAAGGTGTAAATGTTAATGGTTTTGTTCTTATTGCTTTTTTGGAAAGATCAATCTGATGACAGAACAAGTTTTGGGAAACGTTAATTTAATGCCACAGCATATCGGGTTCAGCCTTCTTCTCTGTAGTAGGACATGATGATGGGATGCATAGCTTTAGAGGATTCTGGTCCAAAATGTAATTTCAGAGATGACTGCAAGGATTAATGGGGATAAACACCTCATTACGCCTCAATTTGGTTCTCCATCGGATGATAATCAAAGCAAATCCGGAAATCTAACTGTTGGAAATGATGTTGCAGATAGAACCCCATGACCCCACTGTATGTTCTGTAGAAAAAAATGAGAGAATTGTATTTATCTGGAAACTATACTTCCCAATTTGAACTGACCAGTCTTGTATCTTCTCTTCTATTTGTGTACAGAACACAGACGATGAAGACCTGACCAGGGACACCTGGCAGCCTGAGGTTGCTGTGGACGATGCTGATGCAAACTTTGTTCAGGGTAAGGATGTGGAATTGAATCGGGTTGTCACATAGATTTTGGGCAAGTCGGCAGCAGTGAAGAATCAATGATACTGATTTACTCAAAATACAATGCATTCTTGTCAAAATCCACCAATTGTAAAAATTCTACATTCCCCCCTATCGTATCTATGGTTTGACATTGTTACATGTAACATACAAGTTTACCTTGCCCTAAAATTTGAGCTATTGAAGTAATCTCAAACACTGAGCAGTCTATCTTTTGTACAGACAACTGATAAGTTTGTCATTTATGCTATCCATTGTTATATTTTCCCTCAAGTCCTGTTGATGCAAAAATATTACATTCATCAAACAACACCATAGTTTAAATCCCTCCATGATGAGGGCAGTCTGTTCAAATAAGGGATCAAAAGTTTTTAACCTCATAGTCTTAGAATGTAGGTTATTGACAGAAGCTTTTACTATAGATAGTGTTCTGAACCTCAACCTCAAATCTCTCAACTTGCAATTCTGGTGGCCTTACCGAATTTCATTTAACAAATTCCCACAACCTTTCAAAAGCAAATAAAGGTGACCTAGGGTTACATATTACATGTACTTGACCCCTCCAGGGCCCTTCAGCAGCACAGTATACTGCCTGTAGAGTTGTATGTCAAGCAGAAACGTCATAAAACCCCAGTATGTGAGGGATGGTGTCAAAATTATTTCCTCATTTTACGTCCCTGAGGGATAACCAGCGGCGGAAAGCGACATCTGTCTTGTCAGTCCGCACCAGGCACATCGACCGCAGCCCATTAAAACCTCCTCTCACCTTTGCTGTCTGTAATGAGGAAGTACCCCCATGCACCTGCTCACTAATCTATATCACAGAACGTCGGGAGGGTCGGTATCAACTGTCGTGTCGGACAGGATTTTTGCTACAATAGAATCATTGATTGGACGTGATTGCTAGAGACCTTCCTTCCAGGAAAGCTGTAACAGTTGGAATTGGTCTGTCAAATTTCTTGTCAATAGTGCATATCTTATGCTATGACAAGAAAAATGTCAATTTTTGTTTTCAATATTTTCACTTTAAAACTATTGAATGAAAATGGTCTGAAGGAAAATGGAAAACGTTTTTCTGAGGATGGTTGAAATTTGTATAGATTGTGTGTCAGGAAATCCAAAGAAAAAGAATAGCATACAGAAGGTATTGAGTTTTGCTTTGTGGTATTATATAATAATAATTGTAAATGCCTTTAAGTTTAATTCGAGGTGGTTTAATTTCGCAGTAGGGAAAAATGGAGTGTTTGCGGTAGTGCTATAGTCACATAGATTTATTGTACAGTAATGGTGAATTTAGGTTCGCAGTGAAGCGGTCACCTCGAAAACTGAGAACATTGTTATTGTTAACAATGATTGATATTGTACCACGAAAACTTCAAGAATAACAGTAATTGCTAAAATGCTACTACTGTGCACAGCACAGAAAGGCTTGCATACCTGTGGCTACACACTCAGAATACATTTGTAAGTGGTACCAGTAGGATCAGTCAGTGGTTGAGGATAATGTGATGGTAAGCGGCAGCCTACAACTCTACCTCCAGACTAATTCAACTGGCATTGGGCCAACTGTGCTCTAGAGCTATCTATCATTCAAATATCGCAACGTCGCAGTAGCATGTCCGGTAAAATTGAAATAGCAAATAGCAAAATCAGAAGTTTCACTGCAGTAGCAGAAAAAGCCGATAGGAGGCCCATTATCGCACTTGACCTTCATTTTCCCAATGCCTACCCACAGACATTATGTAGCAAATATCCCATCAACCGTTTCTTGAGTTATGCTGTCCTCACATGGACAAACAAACGGCACCTAAAACATAGCCTTTTTGGTGAAGGTAGATATGTGGAAATGTACCAGCTATGATATAAGATGTACCAGCTATGATATTAGATTTACATCAACATCAAATCAAGTAAAAAGTGGTTCAATGCTGTGATAGATATGTGGGGTAAGGTCCACATTTTGATATGGTTTTTAGTACCAGTGTCTGTAATTTCAAATATGATTATTATACACATTATCTTTTAGACTAGATCAAGAACAGGCCAGTGTAGATAACCGGAGTGTGTATTTCCGCAGAGGACCCATGTCGCTGGGTGAAGTGCGGCCGACACAAAGTCTGCATGCCCAGTTCTGATGGGTCTGTGGAGTGTATCAGCAAGAAGAAGCTGGGCAATGGGTGAGTCATCCCTTAGAAAATTCAATTGTCTTCATTTCAACAATTCTGGCAGCACTTCTAACCCTTGGGAGACGGCGGACAACAGATGATAACACGGATAGTGAGTGAGCGAGTGAAGAAAGATGTCGTTATACAATGAAGACAATCACTGGGCAATAGAAGGCAATTTAAAGATAAAGATAGAGTATTGGTTCCCAGAAAAGGATTTTAGCTCCTGGCCAAATTGCAGGTTGTTGGAGCGAAACAAGACCATATGGCTGGGGGTCAAGTCAATCCGATAGGACACAAAGGCTCTTTTGTGTTATGACTCACTTCTGTCATGTAATACTTTGATTAGGCCATGCAAAAAAGATGTTGTGTTTCTGATTATGGTGCTGAAAAAATTAGGGGCAGAAGGTTTCGGCGAAAGTGATCCCACAATTAGAGTCGAGCAAATGTAAAACGAAAATGCATCAGGCACTGATATTTTCAACATCATGATAATATTTATAAAACATACATACATAGTATACATAATACATACATAATTGTTAAAATACAGAATGATATACAAGCACAAATATATTGATAGACTGAACAAATAAGTACAATTGTTTTACCACACATTTGTATTATTACAGTCATGTACATCAACTCTTCAAAGCCCTAATCTGTTTACTGAGTGTGAAGTCTGTTTTGACTTTCATCATCCAGATCAAAAATTTTATGCCCATTGCCAGCGACCAACAAAAGAAAAAAGGCTAGGGTTGGCATGTTTTTGCTGGGGTCAGAAACACAACATTTTTTTTCCTAGGCCTTAGCTACATGTAAATAATGGCTAGAACATTGTATATTTGGCTAGCAGGTTATTAGGATAAGCCAAATTGACTTTCAAATGGCTCATGGTTAAGTGTTACATTCCTTGCAAATTATTCCTTTAGGATTCAAACAACGTGAAGTCTTGCACATGAAATGAGATTTGATGCTACATGACTGTACTTCCACACCAATTATCAGATATGCCATGAGAGACACGACTGCATATCAGTCAGGTGACATTTGATGGGATTTAGACACACCCTTCATATTAGTCACTTGGAAATGTTACAGGATTCCGGACCCAGACTCCGTATTAGTCAACCAAATTGATGTGGGATTTAGAAGCTGCTGTCATCTCGGCGCTTTGAAATATAGTGGGATTTTGTAGGATGGCTTGACATGGCAGACAGTAATGATATTGCAAGGGCAATAGCTCAAGGGCAGGGGTAATACGTGATGTGGTTGTCGCCAACAGGAAGAAGTGGTCAAAGTACCAGGAGAAGAAGAAGGACAGGTATGGCTGCATCCCGTGCCCAGTTGTGCGCCCTGAACCAGTCTGTGGCAGTGATGGTATCACCTACTCCTCCCAGTGCAAGCTGAAGTATCAGGTACGTCTGTCCCTTCAAGTAAAACACAAAAAAGGTCACCAATTTTAAAAACCAACAGAGACTTGAGCGTATTTTCCACATGGAAATCTACCTCCATCACATTGGATTGGGCTTGGGGACCCGTTAACATTAGCTGATCTCAAAAATTTGCACAATAATCAAGAAAATACCGAAAATGTCATTCAGAGCTCGCATACATGTACATGTACTTGTCAGTCGATTGATTTTCCTGTAACAAACATGTGTTGTGATGTTGATTACTGAAACTGAAGGGTCTCATGTTTGCAAATCATTTCAATGGTCACATGACTGCATCGCCATAGCTATTAAACGGATGAGAAGAAAATTTTTGAAATGCCTGGTTCTAGGCTGTCAATTTTAGTTCATTATGTACAATTGTATTAACATGAATGATTTAATTACTTTTCTGTACTTTCTATATCTACAGGCTTGTGTATCTGGCAAGGACATCCAAGAGGAGTGCACTGGGAAATGTCCTTGCAAGCCTCAGATCCCAGGTACATATACAGTGATACACCCATGAAAGTGTTGTGTTGTCTCACTGAGTATGTTTGTGATATTGTAAACAGTTTGGTCATGATCACTAATGTCTTGTATAATTAGTATTTAATCATTCTATAACATACGCCAGGGAAGAGATTATTGAATCTGGCAGAAGTGCTGATGATTCTCCTGGATCTTTATCAGAGTCTTAAAAGACAGTCTAAACTTTTCAACCTCAATTCATGCCACTGTTAAGATCAATGGATTGCAATTTAGATGAAGGATTTATAAATGGGAGACCATCGTTATTAGCTAGCACATTCCTAGTCAACAGAGACTCCAACTGGGATCTCTATTGATAGAGTCGGCAATTCTACCAGTCGACAATTTCTACCCAATAGCTGAGTAATATGATTGTTGTATTATCATGTACCCTTTAACAGTTACTGTTACAATGCTCTTGCTGATTTGTTAAAGTGGCAGAGAAAATGTTAAATTTTGTGTTAACCTTTAGAATGTCTTTTGTCAAACATATGATATACAGTGACTGTCCTTCCTATATTCCTCTCACTTACATATACATGTATACATATTGTAAATCTTGCATTATTGTTTGAAAAGTCCTTGTTTTCAACATTTCCACAGTACATGTATGTGTAATACTACTGTATGTATGTTGGAGGGTTTAGCTCACGTTTTTTGTACTTCATTTTCTTATTGTTTCATTACTTTCTGTAAACTTTGGTACTGATTTTCTTTCTGTGTCTCTATTCTATTTTTTTCCAGATTTGTTGTCTGTTACTAAATCCCAAGATCTAGCCATTGACCCCAAAGCGCAAGCCAGCTTGATGCCTAACAAAAAGTCTTTCTATAATAACAAGTCTCCTCATAATAACCATTTCTCAAAGCAGTCCTACTACAAGCATTTGTCTGCCAAATATGCTCCCAGTAGTTACTATCCTTATGGAGGCAAGTTTGGAACTAACTTTGCTTCGAAAGTTAAGTATGGCAGCTACTGGTCCAAACCTTTTATCACCAAAAAAGTGGTGTTAGAAAAACTGTATAAACCAAAGCATGGACATTTCCAGAAAGATACAATTAAGAAGGAATTCTACTCAAAAAAATTTCCAAAAGATAAGGTTGTAGATGTTCCTAAGTTTGCCGTTGAAGTAGATGATTCTAAGAATGAAATCAGTTATAGCAAACCGATGAATGTAAAGACTAACATTCCAAATTCAATCTCATCCGTCCCGTCAGATACTCAACAGATTAGCTATTTCAAAGCAGATACTCCTAAACACTATAAAAAATCTGGAATTACAATGTCCAACAAAATTACAGAAAACTCACAAGTTAGAGAGGACGCTGAGATTCCAAGGCATGTTACCAAGAAACCTGTAGACACATTCAAGAATTTTGAGGAAAGAAAGTCTGCTAGTGCAATTCTAAAGCCAAACCTGTTCATCTCCAAAAAAGACAAGAAATATGTCTTACACAAAATGGTGGGAGGAAACGAAGATGTCAACATCGATCCGCTGCCATCTTCTGGTAAAGACAAAACAAAAAGTCTTATGGAGAAAAAGGAAATTATGATAGAGTCAAAGTATCCCAAGGGAAAGATGGTTGGTGGTATTGATGACATAACTTCCGACACAAACTATGCAGACGTAGAGGGTTATAAAATACCAACAGGGAAATCAGATGGCGTAGTCTATGCTTATGTCGATTTTCCTACATATCCTACCGATAAAATTGACTTCAGTATAGAGAAGAAAGATTTCAACACATTTCCAGTCAGCTATGCTAAGGTAACAACACTGCAAAGGGACAATTTTGTAGGATTAGATTCAGAGACTGAAAAAGCTGTAGCAATCCACAAGGAGCTTGTGCCAGTAGTAGAAGAGAAGCCTGACGAGGATGTAATAGTAGGAGAGGAGAAAGTTGCTGATGCGCCCTCACTAACAGTTCATGCTGCCCCCAACCTCCCCCCTGCAGAGAGGAGTGAGATCATCACACCTGACGAGGTTCAGTTCCAGGCACCACTGGAGGACCAGATCCCTCTGGACCCAGCACAGGAGGGCGATGATGACGACGACGACGATGATGATGATGAAGAAGATGAAGAAGAGGAGGAGGCTGATGACAAAGGTGCAACATTTTGTAACATGTAAATCTAGATAATTCAATTATAAAGATTTTTGTACACTATTTCCTTACACAAAGTCAAGTGATATGGAAATAGCATATGAAAATCTTTATAATGTCAGTTACCATCACACATGAACCTTCATTCAAGTAAATAAGGTAACATAGTATAGAGTTCCATCAACAGAGGCAGTATACATGTCATGAAAACTTCCTGGCACTTATGACCAATTGCTGATGTCATGTGTCCATAGGGTTGATTGGTCACTTGAATTCTGAAAAGTCTACAGTAGGACAGTCAATAATTTTTTGGTTGGAGCGAAGATTCAATTCTGTAGTACACAAAATTGTATATGATCATTCTGATATGTCAGTATCGGCAAGGGTAAGTCGTTTGACAACAGCTTTAAGTAAAGCTTTCAATGTAATGAAGAAGTAGGTAGTGGCATGATGTAGACATGCAAAGGAAAGCTGACAGTTTGACATCATATCCATTTTGTCTTCAGTCTGCTCCACTGAGGAACTAGAGGACATGGGTAACCGCCTGCTGGAGTGGTTCAAGGTCATCAGGAAGAATGACGAGAAAGAAACGCCTGACAGTAAGTAATCACGACAGACAAGGATGAATCTATGGCTTCTAACTTACACCCTCCCACAACTCTGTCGAACTGGTTGACTTTCTTGACAGTATTCTTTCAGAGCCGGCGGTCTTGAGTTGTTTCGATTCCAAGCTTTTTCTACTTTTGGTAAGTAATCTTGGGTTGCCCCCTGGGTAGCTTCCTTTGGCATCCCATTGGCAGCCATTTTGATTGATCTTTGCCTCAGCTTTCTCCCCATACATGTCCAATATAACTTTAACCTTTTAATCTATTTGATGGTATGATAAAATATGATGGACAATGATGGATAATGGTTATTGGTTTTGCCTACACAACATTACGAAGACTGTGAAGTTGTGCTGAAGAAGCCAATGCATGTGTACTGTTTTTTTTCCCTATAGCCAACAAGAATGTACAGATATGCTATGAGCCAGCTGTGGGCTGGATGTTCAGCAAGCTGGATGTAAACTTTGACCTCTTCCTGAGCAAGAAGGAGCTGTCACTCATAGAGTATGACGAGTACGAGCACTGCATCACCCCCTTCATCGACAGGTGCGACCGCATCAAGGACGGCATCCTCTCGGCCAATGAGTGGTGCTCTTGTTTCGAGGAAGCCAGTAAGTAAACTGTTACTTAATTTCTGTTTTTTATACTTCTGTGAATACTTTCCTGAGGTTTGTATTTAGTAATAAAAAGACTCTTTGTGCACAACCAAGTGAATTTGATTTTGTATACTGTTCTCAAACGTATCTTAATGAAGAGCACTGTAGCAATTCTGTCATAGAAGCATATTAACATGCTTCGAGTACTTAGTCTAGTGTTTGCATGAACACCCTTTCCACTTGGGGTTGTGAGCATACTGCGACTGCTGAGTGACCAAAGATTTGACAACAAATTTCATCTACTTTAGATAAAGAACACATTCTTTAACCTTTTGTGTGTTATTTTATGTTTTAAATCATACTTTTATACCGTGCTTCATTTTTTTTGTTATGAAATCAAGGGTCATACAAATCCAATTTTTGTTTCTGAAATTTGTGGATAGGGGGACATAGAGGCAGATACTAACATAAGCAAGGCTTTTATTTGGAGACATAAATTATGAAATAGATTATCGTAGAAATATATTTTTTTCTTATCTCAGAATATATGTGCAGGTGCATCCTTCTGTGGTTCATCATGTATAAACATGCAGGACTGTTAATTTTTTCCTCCTATTAGAGCCACCATGCTTTGCTGAATTGGACAAGGTTCCTGTAGCGGAAGTGAACGGACAGCGAAAGTTCCTGCTGGGTGAGGCCTTCCTTGAAACATTTCAAATCCATGTTTTGGCAGTTAAGCTTCATTTCAGTGAAGTGATTTTGCCAGTCTATTAGACCTGTCCTAAACAGGTAAAGGTAATCCTGTATCCTTCTTGTACATGTAGGGGTTGTGGATTGTTTATCCACTGTATGTTGTGTGAGGGCACGGTATTGGAAGGCAAAGACCATCCCTCACCTTTCACCTACCCAACCAAAGTCAGTTTTCTTACACCTGGGTAGAGTGAGTAAAGTGGTGTTAGTGCCTTTCTCAAGGACACAACGTTTAGCCAGGATTGCCAGGAATCCAACCCGTGACCTCTGCTAACCTGGCCACTCGGCCTTTCAACGCCACTTCTGATGTTATTGTACGTCAAACCATTCCAGATCATTCTTTCAGCTCTTGATTGCTGCCGGCACTTAATTGAATTGACAACAGCAGCCAATTGGAAGCCTGACACAGTAACCTTCGAAAAGCATACTTTTGGAAAGCAAACAAGACAAATATTGTAAATGCAACTGCTTGTAACCAGGAAAAATTTCCCCTGATAGCTTCACAGCAGCGCTTTTTAGAGAGCCATGATGTCCGGTTCGAAACCGGCTGCCGTGTTCAATTTGATGTCATCACTGTGACAGTAATACTCAAGTTTTATTCAATTACCTGGCGGCAGGAATCAAGAGCTGGGAATATGATCGTATGTTGACTATCTTGATGTCCAATAACATTGTAAGGGTGTATATTTGGTGCAAACATCTGTGTTCATTAAATGGTACTGTTATAATTGAAGTTATCATATAATTAGATGAAGTTGATGAGGAAAGGTTGTATTTTTTGTCATAGATAAACGGTTTAAGGTGACAGCTCTCCCTTAAGCTTGTCTTCAAAACCCTCTGTTGTTGCCCACCATACATGTAGGTGCCTACATCCCTCGGTGTGCTGAGGATGGTTACTACATGACGGAGCAGTGCAACGGCCCCTATTGTTGGTGTGTGGACAAGCATGGCCACGAACTGGAGGACACACGTACCCGCGGACATGCTGTCTGTGGTAGGTTTAGATTTAGTAATCCTAACTCGGTAAGATTTGAGGAATCCTTCCTTGTGCTAGTGGATTAACTTCTTGATGAAGCAGTCTTTAAGCCGCACCTGGGTCAATTACTGTCATATTGGTCACTTGAGGACAGCTACATGTAGCTGCTCCAAACCCCTGGGTGCAAACTTAAGAGAGATTGTAATTTGCTCACCCAATGATGATAAGAATCATTACAACTGATGTTAGCAACAAAAGGCTGCAATGGTGTCACAAGCATCTGAAAAATGATAAGCTGTTCCTTTTTCTGGCCACCAGCCCATGATCCAAATGCACTAACCACTAGGCTAAAAGGTCCGGACCAGTTAGACTGGTCAGTTGGTGGCGCTTGAACCCCACTGTTGCACTATCAACATACAAACAGAATCTGAAGGGGAAGTCTGAGGGAGTGAATGGAGTCGGGTGCAAGTTTTCACCCCAGCCTTCTGTTTTTGTTCTGTTCTCTTGCTATTAGATTAAAATGTCTGGGAACCAGCAATGATGTGGACCAACTTTAAAAAATCGTAGAAGTTTAGAAGACCACTTTAAAAGCACCACAGTGACAGCATCATCCATAGTCATACATTTCTGTACATCATACTGGATGAGAAGGGATTATGAAGTACCTGTTGCTTGCAGCATTACATAATACCTCCAAAGTGCAGGAGGCTAGAGGTCTGAAAGGGTTACCTTGCAAAGAGCACTACTGTCAGAGTGATGAATGTCGGTTCAGCCACATGCAGGTCACGTAGTTCAGGATGCACTGATGTGGCCTGAACCAGAGTTGTTGGAAATCTCAAGATCCTAACGTCAACCTGTCAGATGGAAATGTACTTAATGTCACAGCTAGCAATTTGGCCTGGCTCAAACTCGACGGAGTGATTGTAGCACACGCATTCCTAATGCACAGGGTGTTATGCATGTATGTTCATCTGTAGAAAGACATTAAGAATGCTGAATTGTGCAACAACGTTGCACAAATGCCCAGACTGTCTACCCAGAATTTGTTTTCCCTAGAACTATCGTAGAATGGAACTCGTTGGTATCAAGTGCTGTAGGAGCATCTTCACTAGATAGCTTTAAACAATGGTTACAGCTGGATGTGCAAAGGTTAGGTGTGACTGGTTGTTCGGTGTAATATATCTGCGAAGCTGATGTGTTACCCTGAAGGGCGATTAACCGACTATCTAGATAGAGATACAGATAAAGGCATTATATTTATTGATAGTATTGGAGAGGCCTATATTTTCATAGATGCACCCTTAGTATACCCATCTATGAGAATTGTTTTTTTATCATTATGGTCTCTGCCAATCTCAGATGCAATTGGAGCTGATATTCCTCTAGACAAGAAAGCCGAGGAGGAGGAGGAAGTAGTAGAAGAGGAGGAGGAGGACCAGGTGCCTGAGGAGGAGGAAGAGCCAGAGGAGGAGGAGGATGGGGGTTTCGAGGAAACCACTGATGATGAGGACTACACTGACGCCTCTGGAGATGACTTTGAAGAGGAGGAAATCGAACCTTAAGCTACCTAATAACTTCCCTAAAGAGCACCAACCGTTTTGGCACATATACACCTGACCCACAGTTATGCAAATTGATATTAGACATCCATGTCATCATGATGATAAGGTCAGAAAATGTTGACTGAGGAACAACAAATGGTTGAATCCAAATGAATTGCATAATGTAGGTTCCTGAGTGCCAGGATGTAATTGTATTGTAGTCTTCAGATGTCACTTATATTTCATACTGCTGAGTAATGGGGTTAGGTCTATATGTTCATACATAGATTGAAGCATTTTACAAATTGGGATATTGGCCAGTACCTGTACATACACAATGTACAAGTTGTGGAAAGATGGTGCTGACTTTGTATAGGGACTACATATGTAGATGACAACTTTCGAATACAAGAACTGCAAGACAAGTCATTTTGTAGAATTGAGCTATTGTAGAATTTGATTCCAGAGCACATCAAAAAAAGTTTTTAGATGATGTTTCCTTAATAGAGAAAAAGTATCTGACATATAGAAATGCTGTGTGTGATGCTCACCTACATGTAATCATGTTCATGTAACATTATATTGATATAGTTTGTTTTTATAAGTAAGCAAGATACAATGTATATGAGATATCTATCACTCAAGTCTTGGGATTATGCAACAACTGTGGATTATGTAGATTTTGTAGATCCACAAGCTCCCTGTTCCCACAAATATAGCAAACTGCATTCTGGTAACTAATAGCAGTTACATGGTAGAATATGAGACAACAAGCTGCACTTCAATGTATTAAGTGGTGTCTGTCAAGCAACAAAGGCTTGTATCATAAATGATAAACAATTTGGTGTGGAAGGATGTATGTTTTGTGGTTGTCATCCCGAGAAATGGTTTATTTAAAAGAATTGTCAGAGCTGAACATAACGTTTCATGTATTTGTAGACATTTATACATAGATTGCATTGATTATTGCTACTGTTATTTACCCACCCGTGTGGAATAGATTGAATCATGATTGTTGAGTATGACATTATAAGCAGTAAAGGATGAAGCCTAAAGATAAACGGTATGCAGCAGCAGCGCTCCCTGTCATCAAAGATTGGAACTGCAGCCCTGCTTGAAAGCAAACTTCCTTCAGACCACAGATCCATGATTGGAAGTCTTTTACAATATGAAAGTTTGTGTAGGTTTTAGCAGTCTGTCAGATATATTATATACCATATAATTGAGGATGATATTCATGATCATCCTTTTGAGACTAACTTTAACTAGTCTTGTGTGGTGTTGTTTTAATCAGAGTTGTTAAATAAAAATTAAGGTGATCACCTGCGACTGAATTTTTCTTGAAGTTCTTATTCTTCTGAATTGCTATTTTGCAGTTTCTTTCCATCTCAGTGTATGTACACCTAGTCTAGTACAATTCTTTCCAAAGTTGACTTAAATACAGTCAGTCAGTCTGGTGTGCCTCTGAATGTTCTCATGTAGTTTCCTCTATTCCCTGCTGATTGTCTTCGTTGTGGTCTTTCTGTTGTAAGCACACTCAATGTTTAATAAACACTAATTCCGTTATCATCACCACGTAAGTTGTATTGTTTCAGAAGACGGTGTGATGAACTAGCTTCCTAGCTTCTACACTAAGTCTCAGTCAGCCCAGAGCCCTTCAAACTGCTCCCCATGCGTTCAAGGTCGCATTGTCCCAATAAGTAATTCGCTTGCCTGACAGCATTCTGAAAGAAACATTAATCTATCGACAAACAAACAGAAACACCATTGCACTTGTTCAAAGTTCGAGATTTTAGATTTGGAGACGGTAACCCGTCAGAACGTGAATATCTAACGTTACAGGACAGCTACATTCGACCACATCAATCGGTAAACTGCAAACGAAATAATATCCAATGGTTTTGTTTGTGAAATGTCTTAAATATTGTCATTATATCGATTTCAAAGGATCACTTCGACGAAAAAAAAAGTTAAATGCCCTAAAGAATTCAAACCCCTTTGCGAGCCTTTCTCGATTTCCCCATTCCGATACGGAAATTTGGCAATTTGACGGTTGTTTTTAGCCTGAGTGTCATCCTGTTTCAGTTCCAGGCTCTACCTTCACATTTTACACCGCAGAGCAACTTGTGCAATGTACCAGATAATAGTCTTAAACATGTAAGGGAATATAGGGTGTAAACAAAATAGCGACACAATAACAGGGCACTGGAATCTGTATTCAATAATCCACATACAGCCTATGTGCAGATTTACTGTCACTTACACACTGTATTTTACACATGATGTATCCAAATCAAGAATTTAAAGCTTAATGTGAATCTTAGCCTTGTATACTTACATTAATATCATATATGATTATACATACAAAACTGTATGTACACAAAACTATTTAATCAATGGGATGTTGAGAATTCCAGTTGCTGCAAAATCTTACTATACTGGCTTGTGACCATACGGGTTTGCGTAGTACACAAAACTGTGATTGGGAGGTCAGTGGCAAATGCTGCAATTATCTATGAGTTATACAAGATTTAAGAAATAATTCCCTTTCTAAAATCTAGAGCTGTGAGTGAATAAAGTCAAGGGAAATTAACTCAAACTCAATCAAAGCTAAAAGACAGCAAAAACACAGTCACACAGTTACCAGTAAAGTCCAGCAATCCTTTTACAAAATAATGCTGAAAATACAATCATAATACATTTAGAGTTATGTTATCTATCATAGTAATCAATAAAAGCTTCTTGGTCTACTAGTGGGGAGGAATTAATAAAAAAGCCATAATAGATATTACACATTCCCTGAATTTTACAGCACTTTGGCCACAGATGTTTGTTACATTCAATCGATTCTACTCTTGCTTGTTTTACCAGCAGCAGCGCAAAGCGCATATTTCACTGGACTGTGGCACATTGACGGCCTCGCTGCATCCTAAACTGGATTTGTGTTACCCTTGACTTTATAAGGGGAATATCATGCGAACTGTACAAGTATGACTAAAAAGACAACAAAACACTGACAAAAGTAAAAGGATGTGTTTCTTATCTATGAAATTTGTTGAGCTCTCTGTCAAATCACTCAGGCCTAGCGAGGTTGCCAACATGCCACAGCTTCAATAAGATACCCACTTAAGGTGTTCAGAAGTAGCTGTTTTATAAACTCTCCTCTACAGACTCATGTGTGCTGTCTTTGTTGTCTCTGACCTCCTTCACATCCTGCAGAAAACTCCAGTCTAGTGACTGAAAGGAATAACAACATTGATTATTGTTGTAAAAAATTACCATTCGTCGTTTCGGATGATGACGTAAAGCCGGTGGCCCTGTGTATGAGGAAGCTTCAGGCATTAGCAACACGTATCGAGAAGAGTAGGGGTGACCCTGTGTGCTTGGCCAAAAAACGCAAGCCATAGCAAAGCCGCATTGCACTACCACTAGCTACTTGAAAAAGCATCATGCTTCACCTCAAATGAGGATGCCATGAAACGAAAATGAAATACATGTATATGTAAAGTACAATAGTAGCAAATGTACATTATGTAGCAGGAACAGTAATGTCTCAGAGCTCGTAAATGCCTCTCCACAAACCTGTGAGTTAGAGAAGCTGTCAGACTCCAGGTTTATGATGCTGCTAAACATCTCCGTAAACCTGGAAAAAGAAAATTTTGCTATTATCATTAAAGCAAAACAACAACCTAATACACTGTCCAACACTAAAGAAACTCATAAAAAATGTATCTGCTGTGAAATAGTTTTGTCTCTCATATTTCAACAAAACAAAGGATTGAGATTTCGTAAATTAACAAATAATAGCATGAACATATCACATTTCAAATTTAACCACATCCAGATCAATTAAAAAACAAAAACTATTTGTAAGAAACAAAATTACCTTCCTCTCACATCCTGGTTCTCACTTCTCGTCACCATGGATTCCTCACTGAAAAAAACATGCATGAAGACTTTCCATCAAGAGGTACGATTCCTGTTATAACACAATAAACTGAAAGGTTACGACAGTGATTGGCCATTTATTGATTGGATGTATTCTTAATCCAAAAGATGATACTATCTATTAGATGAAAGAGCTCAAAATACAAGCATTAATGTCGAAAGGGCCTATAATTCACAGTAAGATGAGGATGGCATTGTAAGAAGAGTGCATAGTTTTAACTCAATGTTATGGAAGTTGCAGCAAACAACATTTTAAAATTCCAGATCATCTCCCGGCCTGCCCTTACTTTTCCCAGCTCTTATTGACCTAAAGTGCTCCTACATACATGTACTACATGTATACTGACCATGTTTTCTCCAGGTAGACAGAAGACACACTGCTGGTACTGGAGGAGAGAGATCTGGTCCTGTTCTCCATGCTTCCAGGGTCAGGAGAGTTCCCAGGCACCTTCTGCAACTAAAAAAACTCTGGTTACATCTTCCCCATCAGGAGGGGAATACAATATTGACTCCCACCAAAAACTTCTTAAGACATGTCTACACTTTTCCTTAAAATTTGTGATCTTCCTTGTCTTGCAATGTGTTCTACAATGCCACTAATATGTAAATTAAATGTGTTTTGTAATATGTATACCCTGCCAAGGGTGGTAGCTTTAATTTGTAAACTAAAACAGTCCGTTCTAACTAAAACTTCTAAACTACGCTTCACTCGTCGTAGCCCACATGGTTCCTCCAGGAGACCTTTGACTTCAGCCCCAGGGTACCGTCTCTCTCTCCGTCAGCCATGAGGCATAAGTGGGAGAAACTTACCAATCGCATCAAGTTTGGCCGAATTGGGGTTTGCTGAAGTCATTGGTCATATATGCCTTTACACACGTGAGATATGATCACAAACAGGGAAGTACTAAACAAAAAAATACTGACTGTAATAGTGGAGAAAACTCATAGTAGGGGAGATTCACTTGTTACAGCACTGTACGCTCATTTAAGCTGTAAGGGATCTAATTTTACAGTAGAAGATAAAAGGGGATATATGCCCACTGTATACACACGGCAGATCTACATTATTCATATCAACTGTAGTGTGATGATTTCACAGCGAAGAGATCACTGCAAAAATCGTTCAACAAAACCATAGCAAATATCTAAAGAATTTCAGCTGTAGTACCTTGCTGTTGACTCTTAACCTGTGGTACTAATGCTGTGCTGCACTGAAGGTGAAGGTCACATACCATCAGAAGGATGAATTGTATCGAACGCTGTTTCCTGAGAACCACTTAGTCTACCACACACACATCAACTTACCACAACTTTCAGCAAAGTCCACAAGTCCTGTTGCCTCTTCCTCTGGAATGCTGTAAGCTTTTTTCTTGATTCTTCAATGTCCTTAAGAGTCCTTTGCATCTTGGGGAGTAACTCCTTCACCTCTTTTCTCAGCTCTATCAGCTTCCTGAAAAATATCATAAGGGATTTGTTTATCTCTGACTTCTTTCATATCATTTGAGCATTCATACAGGTGTTCCAAACCAGTCTGTATTTTACAGTATCATATGGCCATCTGAATGTTCATGACATTGTGTACAGATGCATCACACAGGCTTCTATCAAATAATTTGCATGCGCTTCATGTGCTGTGGAAAATTTGAATACTGTACCAGATTGCGGATGTGATGTTCTTATAATTTTGTTTGAGGATACCAAATTTTCTTTGCGTTTTTTTTATGGGTATGACATAAATAATATACAACATGGTGCATTCCGCATCACCCTCAAACACAGCTCTCCTGCAGGTCGGATCACCCTTCAGTCTTCAGGTGACCCTATCGATGGTCGGGCTGGTACCTCGGATGATACGGAATACACCGTGTTGAACTCCGTGTTGTATTCGCTATCATGTATCACTGAGTTTTGGTACTCACATGAGATGGGTGTATATGTCCCTCACAAGCATGTCTCTCTTGGTGACACAATTCAGCACAACCCTCACCATCTTCTGGCTGTCTCTGAAATGTATTCTCTCTTCTGTAGGATCAAAGAGGACAAGTCTTAGAATAGATCAATGTCTATACAGCATTTCCTATAAGACTGTTGATAATAAAAATTAATGTAATCCCAAGGAGGTACTTTCCATAGATGTCTTTAATTTTCTATCTACCATTTGAAGGATCACACTTAACAATGTCAATGTATATTTATTGCAGATACATGCATATGCCAGAAGGATAATTGCAAAATTAATACATTCTGAAATATATGTCAAGCTACTATAATTGCTTAGGTTTGACTTTTTCTTTGAAGGCAGTGGAGGACAAATTTACCCACTTCTTCTATAATACATGACTGTGTAATAAACTATGCAGGTTCCTTGATTTTTGTAGCAGATCACACCATAATGTGGTTGCCTTAGGTACCCTGGGGAATTATGAGAGTCGATGTCACCAGACAGGAAGGAAGAATCAGGAGACTTGGTTCCTCTTACCTCTGGGAGTTTGTCTCAGCTCATTGAAGAGATTCAATGCCTGCTTTGCTCTGAAATGATGACACAGAACTGTCAGTATTAGTTTTGTTAGCACTACATGACTAGATCACAACACCAAGTGATAAAAAAATATAGTTTAGCATTAATCACCATTCATACATACATTTTAGGGTAGAGATTGCCATCTGGCAGAATCACTAGAGATCAGGATCAGAGTCACTTTGGAAAGATCGGTATCTCTGCTGTTAGAATTACCAATTGTACTCATGATCGCAGATTGTACTGGCAGAGATCCTGATCAAAATCTCTGCCAACAAAGACTCTGGTCGGGAGCTATACCCTGGTGCTTGTGTATATGTACATGTACTGTAATGTATATTTATATATGGTTTTGAAAAACATACAACTTGAAGTTGATTTTTTGTTTCCTCACACTACAATGACCTCATTCTCCAGTCATCTTGACAATGTGTACAAAATGAACGTATCTCGAACACAACTGATACAATCTAAAATCAGCCTGTAGAGACAGACACCTACATGTCATCTAGTTCTTCTATCTGCCTCCTGCGAGCGAGCGGACTCCTCTGGGGCTGGACCAGTTTAGTCTGCAGAGCCGTGCTGGCACTCTCGTGTTTCTGAACCTCCTCTTGCTAAACAGGGAACAAATTTACATGTATGGCATTATGATAGCAAGCACACTATCTGTCCTATGAAATCGCATTCTTCTCAAGTTGATATGATCCAAAGGTGATGTCATGTGACCCAAGCAGAACTGTGATGTCAGCAACCGGGCAAAGATGCCCCGGCAGTCGGTATCAACCCGTCTCTGTCGAGGGTTGGTTGATGGGCTCTAATGTAGATGGCCTCTTTGGAAATAATCCTGCACAGCGGTCTAAAGTTCTGACTTCAGATCATATCAACTTGAGAAGGATCGGAGGAGTGATTGAAAACTTGTTGGTAGCTGGAAGTTTTAGTCATGAGCTGATAGATCACTTACATGCACTGCAGTGATAGCCTCAACTTCCTTCTGTGTTTCTCTCCAAGACCTGAACATCTTTTCAGAGGCTGTGAGTGAAAATAAAGGTACAAAATAAATGTTTGCCTGTCTAAACACACTGCCATGGTGATTGGTACCTATATATCAGATTAGGTAGCAGGACAGTCACACTGTATTTTCCCAATGGGGATTTCTATAGTCCAGGACGACAAGGTGACTCGCTTCAATGCGGTAAAAATTATAGTAGGGTGCACTGCTAGCTAGACTCAAGACTGAAAAGGGAATGTTTGGGTACAATCTACATTGTACAAAATGTCTAAAAATGATTAAAAAAATCCTGTCTGTGTGTCATGCTTTTCATGCCCTCTTATAAATGGCACTCTGTATGTATTAGGTCAACTGAACTGCAGCCAGCTCACAGGTCTCCGGCTCACCCCGAAAGGCACAGTTACATGTACATGTATATGTACACTAAGAAGATGCATTTATACGTAAACTGGAAAAAACTTTACAATCCAAATCATACAGTCTCAAACCCAATATACATTTTGCATTTTGTATTACACCTTGCTGCCTCTCACAAAGACTTTCTACCCCGTCTTCAAGAATTTTGTCCGTACTACTTACTACTTAATAATGATATAACGTTATGCCCGCATTATGGACCCCAGGGTCACAGATAAATACTATTAGTACTGCGTTCTGCTGCCATAATGTACAGCATGTACAGTGTTTTAACATAAACTAAGGAAAGAGTGATGAAGTAGTGTTGAAAGCAAATACTCACTTATTCCTGTTGTGGACTGCTCGGCATATTTCTCCATATCACACTCAAGGCTGAATAATTCAAAGAAATTACATTAGACAAAATCATAGTGCTTCAGTTCCATACTCAGTAATGTTATGAAATGTTATTCATCAGACAAAATTTGCAGTGGATTGACCCTCAGGTCGGCTAGCCACATGTCAGCCATTCAATGCCACATGTCAGCCATTCGATGCCACGTGAAGAAAGAGCTCAGTCTTGATCATTTCCTGACCTTGCCATAAAATGGTCTGCTTGTCCCTTGTATGTACAGAAGCTGCTGGATATTTCCTTCACCAGTTTGGTCAGCGTGTTCTGCAGACGTAGAAGGTTCAGCCTGGGGTGGGGAAGATCCAGAACCATGATTACACTTCAGGCTGTATTCTACACATAACTTGTGTCAAGGATAACAGCCATGTGACACAATTAATATCCTAAAGGAAATTAATTCAACATAGTTTTCTTATGTACTAAACCTTATTTTTCTTCTCTACACACATTTTGACAACCTACAATGTATCTGCTGTTTTCATCAGACTGTTTTCAAGTGTCAGGTAAACTTGTCCTATTGTGACTTTCTCAAACATGCCTACCATTAATTGCTTCTCCTTGCCACTTGTGAAGAAGCGGCAAGTATATGCGGCCCCAAACGTGACAAGGGGATATAGACTATATCACAGAGTTGGGACTTACATGGATGCTCTGCTGCCTTTGAACAACTGATTATAGTTATCTGCTGTCTGTCTACAGTAGTGGTAGGACAGGCCATAGGACTTTTTCCTCTCCTGAAAAAACAACAACAAACAATCAATGATAAATACCAACTTAAAGACAAGTCTCCTGTACAGTATACAGCATTTGAAATAAATTTGATTAATTTAAAGGATTTTACATGTATTGACTACATGTGCTACTCCAAAACAAAGTCAGAGAATAAATCAAAACTACAGTAATTATAAGTAAAGTAACTTACTGGATATGGTTGCAATGTATGTGGTTCAGCAACTAGCATGAAAAAAGCAAGTCTAGTAAGTTAAAAGTGATACAAAGGTTATAGCAATTAATTATGTCTTTCAATGAAAATTCTGCCTTTAAGATTTCTGACATATTGATACATGACTGCACAAAATACATGACACTATTTTTGTGTGTAAATCTTAGAATATATCCATGCATGTTCACAGCACTTTCTAATGAAACACACGAAACTTATTTAAATATATTAACATTTCTACAAAATGATACATGTAATTTTAGCATCATATGAGCATCACACTATAAAGTAAGATTTGAAAAATCCATGTTACTTAATATGTGCTGTTTCAATACAACAGCTGCTTTCCTTCTATCTGGTAAACAAAGCACAATGTTAACATTTATGCCAACAAGTATGAAATAACAAATTAGGCCTAGAAAAAATGTAACTTACAGTAATGTTGTGTTTCCGGTTACCTGACCGACCCTAGCCTTTTGTCAGGTCAACTGCTGGCAAGATACATTTGTGATTGTACCATGCATACTATTTATTTTACATGTATTATTTGTTGGATCACTTTGGCAGAATAAAAAAAGATAAGAGAATCCCTATCTACCGACCCTAATTTTTTCAGGACCGTAACTGGAAACACCACATTAGTTTTCCTAGGCCTAACACTTACTCATCACTTTCACCACTTCAGGAAGAGGTTTGATGACAAACTTGGACTCGTCGATGTAGTTCTTATTGAACAGGAACACAATGTTGTCATCCTTGCCCTGAAAAACAACATGTTTTAACAATAGAAATACAAACGTTCAGCTGCTAGGTGGTTGAGACAGGCATAATCTGTTGAGAAGCTAAAGAATTTAGTGTAGAGCATAGAGAGGCTTTATGAATTAACACAATACGTAGCTAGCTCTTCTGAAATTAGCTCTTATGTTGTAGTGTTACAATTTCAAAAAGAAAAGAATATCATGAAGCCCTTCATAACCATGATCAGCCTCTTTTTCAAGTAGGGGCAACATATAAATAGGACCATGGACAGTAAGGGCTTGTACATGTTACACAACTATTGTACAAAATGTTTTGAAAAGCTTCACTCACAGGTTCGTCCCAGCACTGGGAGACTTTGCCGTTCGGGTCAGGTGACATGCCTGTGGAAAACATCAGCTCCTGCTGCTCTACAGGCATCTGTGTCTCCAGGGCCAGGCGGATCATCAGGGACTCCACAGTCTCATCCTCCTCTACAGGGTAGGAGTACAGCTGACCAGTGTGCATGTCAAGCACATGGACAATCTGCAACAAGTAAAAGGTAAAAAGGTCAAGTTACTCCCATAGCTTTTTTGAGGCCTTAGAGGTGGTTGTATATGTTTAATTATCCATCATGTCTAGGGCAAGGTATTGGAAGGCAAAGCCTAATCCACTCCTTCCACTGCCTTATCTCCCCACCCAAAGTCAGGCTCAAGATACTATGCCTGCACATGCAGTTTATAGTAGGTAAATGGAGTATTTCTGATGTCTACCTGCACCTAGTCTGCACCTGAGTCTATGATAAAACTAGCCGACCTTATCAGCTGTATATTTTTCATAGTAAAATGCTTTTATACAGCAGATTACAAGATTCAATGGTAGTACTAGGAACATTTTCAAAACAGTAACAGAGATTTATGAAATGAGTGGTGCAAGACAAAAAGGACTTCAAGCCCTGTTGGTGTCTTGACCTTGAGGTCCAAGATGGATTCCAGAAGTTCGAAACACGTCGCTCTGTTGTTGCCGCCGCCCCCCCTCCCGTGGGGTTCCCATCTCAGCATCAGCTGCAGCCAGGACTCGAACCGCTCCACCAACGGCTGGCACAGGTGGTGGGGGGCGGGGATGTCAGACGCCAGCTTGATTTCACCTGCAGATTAAATCATTAAGGATAGCAGTCAGTTTAGCAAATACTTTATTGGTAGCATTCCAGCTAGGTGCATTAGCTAGTATTTTGCTTTTAGAAAATGCAACGAGAAACAAAATGGGTAAAGTTGACTTCCCAAACAAAAATGGAGTATACAAGT